>NC_142367.1:2010937-2312603 GCF_059441175.1 Urocampus carinirostris | reverse complement strand
ATGAAGACACAAAACTCACCGCTTGGTGCACTGACTTTGAGTGTTGATATGCGCGTCGCGTAGCCGATAAATGCCGAAGCACAGCATGTTGTATGTTTTCAGGGCTTTACAAAACAGGTCACCATAGCAACCACCATCCTTCAAAACAGGTCACCAAAATTTTACAAGGTGGAAATTTGTTTCTTAGAAAAAAGAAATCCACTTTAAAATTTACTGGTCTTAGATAGATACTTTATTCATCCCCGCAGGGAAATTCACAATGGTCATTGGTCTTACCCCAAGCTCTGCGAAGGGTCCGTCGTACAAGGCCAGCTGGGCCACCCGACATCGGTCCCTGTTGGCTAAGGTCTGTGGCGTGCTGTAGCCACCCCGCAGGGCGTTCTCCTCCGCAAGCAGGCCCTCAAGCTCCGGTGTGGCCCCGCCAGTCACTAGCGTGCGGATCAGCGTCAGTATATTGTCATTGAAGTAGGTCTGCGGGCAGAACAGTACAAAGACTTTATTTAATATAGTTATACAGGGTGCTCCAAAAGTCCTGGGCACATTTGAAGTCCCCATACCTTCTTTACTAATTCAATGCCTGTGTCTTTTCTCTCAAATGGGAAGAACTGGTGCCAGCCAATGTTTGCCATTTTGACTTCTGTAGCTATATAACAGAAGTTAGAAACCTATGCATGTATGGCTCTTTTCATGAAAAAATTTTGCTCGGCCATGAAAGACTTATGCAATTTTAATTTTATTGCTTCATGCTGAGCCTATTGTCATACATGCGAAGCCGAGACAATACTGATTATTTAGGGCTTTAGTCTGCATTTATATCGCAATTTTCAAGTCACTGAAGCACTCTACAATGTGCCTCTCACTGATAGTATTGCGCCCTCCTGCTTATCAGGCAATACGGGACACCAAGGACACTTCGACATTTAACGCCGGAAAACGAACCTGCGACCTCTCTGTCCCAAGACGAGAGCTCTACTTCCTGACGCCCCTAACGCCGTGTAACACCTTGACTGTAAACCAGGGGTCAGGGGCCCGCATGCCATTTTAAGCTGTTTTTGTAAGTGCAAATGGCTCTGAGATAACATTTAACTTGCGTTCCAAACAGGATGGATTTAATCACAATTTTGCTGCATGCAAAGCCAATTAATTTGCTGATTAGGTTCCAGGTTTAATCCAGTATATATAGGACACAATATTAACTCCAGTTTACAGTCAGAGTATCACACCAGCAGAACCTGCTTTGGCTGTAAGTCGCCAAATAATCCTTAATATGAAGTTCATTAAACAATTTCGGTTCACTATTGAGACACTTAATGATAAACTCACAGAACAAACTTTTACCCAAAACAAACTTTTAACTGTAGCTAGAGCTTCTGGGTCCTAGAGCAACCGGACAGGGAATGCACACTCTTTTTCCATTACCCATCGCAATCTGCACTGAAAGTAAATAACTTGGTATCCTCGTTTGCGGTATTGCTTAAGCTAATACATGATTTTGCACCTAAACGTGCTTTCTTAAAACAAGGTAACAACACTTTTTACGCTATCTCTTAATCACACACTTCTCTACCACTGACTTTTTAAAATCTTAATACTATCAAAGGCCTCGATTCTCAGGCATATCGAGACTCCGGTTGCTTAACTAATCAGAATACGCGAGGTGGGTAGCGTGTGAGACAGAAGGCAGGAGAGAGGAAGAGAAAGGCTCGGTTGTACTTAAGCCAAAATAATCGGCCGTCGAATAAATAAAATTGTTAATACCAATATCTGTCAAATTCCTTGATATCTGTGCTCATAATTGGCCTGCCTGATAATCGATCAAACCTTAAGGTGTCACGGGTGGATGCAAAAATGGTACAACAAAGGGTGACCAGTTAAAAAGAGGTTATGTGGCAATCAAAACACACAGAGTGCTGCTATGCTAACCGGAAGCAATCAACAAAAGGAGATCGCGGCCTTGCTGGAAAAAAACGAGGCTAACAGACCAAAAAACACTCAGTGAGCAGCCAGGCTAAATGGAAACCAACAACTAAAAACGCTTATGGAGACAAACCTAAAGCCCGCCGGGAATAAACCAAGGGACATGACAAAATCAGCATTAACAGCAGGCGAGCCGGTCAAAAAACACACGGTGGGCAGCCGACGAGCATCAACTGGGAGTAAACAAAACAAAAAAGCCCTTAGCAGCCCTGACGCTAACAGGGAGCTAGCCAGACAAAACTATACCAACCGTAACAAAAAGCCACAATTGCCTACCTAAAAGGAGGTGAAGGCAAAGAAGAAACACATACTGTAATTACAGCTTTTTGGAGGTCAAAACACGCAACTGGGAAAAAACAGTCACATGGCTACCTGCAAAGTTTCAATTTCCCCTTGCAGAAATGAGCGGTATGCGATAGCTGTTCACTACAATCGCTAATTGTTCCGTAGCTGCCTCGTATGTTATGTTTCAGGATTTTGAAATAGTAAGTTCCTTCAATGGCATTCACAGCACACAGCTCTACAGGAAACTTTGAGACTGAATATTACAAGTCTCCTGGCGCGTGCAATATTTTGCAACATACTTATTATCTATGCCTAATTTGCAAACATGGTCTTTGGGAATACCATTAAGGTATCCCCAGCAAAGCCCCCCAATCCCAACCACCCTCTCCCCCTGAGTACAAATCATGTAGAGGCCAACCTTGGTTTTGCTCATATGAGGATAAATATTCCTTGTGGCACTCACAGCGCTCATTAGGGAATCCAGCACGCTGACGGCAAAGGCAGTCCCGCAGGCGAATGGCTGCGTCAAGTACAACTCCGTATCGGGGTCGTCATCATCGTCCTGGTCCAGGAACTGAACGTTGGAATCGTTAACTAGGAATGATAGCCCGAAAATGAAAATGATATATATAACTAATTAGATAAAACAATTCAATGTCATATTAAAGCGACTTTCAAAAGCAAACAAGGAATTCATATTCCCACATTTTTTAGTATAATTGCAGCCAAAATGGACAACTGAAAGCATGAAAGCATATGAATAACCTATATTTTATGTTGACAATATCTGTGTAGTATTTCTTATTGCAACATCTATTGCAGCCTGGTCATCCTGGAACAGGGATTTCATTATGTGCGGTCGGTTCTCAATGTTTCTTCATTTTACTCATGTTGAGGTTTTTGAGTTTTTCCTTGCCCTCATGTAGGTTTAAGATCAAGGGATGGTGTAATAATAGTCTGTAGTTTTCAAGAATCTATGGACTGTGCGTCCCATTGAGACTCCTTGTGATTTAGGGCTATACAAATATACATGATTTAACTTGACCTGGTTTTGTAAAGAAAAGTAAGCATGTATATCTTATTATTTAACAGGCACTAAAACAAAAACTTAAATCCCTGTTACATGAACATTAAAAGAAGAAAGCTGGTATTATTCAGGTACCATTGGTATACTATATTTTATGCATTATGCATTTGGCTCTAATTAAAATCAAGTGCAAGGAGAAGTAACGTAGAGTGAAAATAAACACAATGGTTTCTGGTGTATGATATAATAATAAATCAAGATCATATCGTGGGCGGAAGAAAACCTCGAGGGCCAGATGTGGCCCACAAGCCTTAAAAACAAAACAATTATAAATCATTTACTGTACCTTTTAAGCAGCGCTTTGATAGCAGACACTTGTACATCATTTTCCTAACTCGCAATCATTTCTTCGACTTGATTGTTGACACTGCTTTCCCGTTTTCTTTCCACGTATCACTAACTTTCTTGGGAGCCATTTTTTTGGGACAAAGGCACTAAAACACACTAAATAAAATGAGATGTAGTCCCTCTCATACACAATCGGAATCGTGCCAATCGACTGAACAGTAAGAAGATGTCAGGCAAGCGCAAGAGCCATCGGTTATTGGGTCTTAGGAGCCGTTTTGTTAATTTTATTGCACATATCAGCCTGACTTCCGTACCGTATGTTACAGTTCTAAAGTCTCAAAATGTTACGAAAAAGTACAGACTCAGCAGCGCATTCTCTTACCAAGCTCAGTTATCATTTGTATGCTGGTCCCACTGCTTTTATCCTGACTGAGGGAAATTGCAGCCGCTTTTTGCTCAGACTTTGCTAACAGACATCGAGGGGATAAACACGGGTTACTTCAAGGTCCGCCTTACGAGAGGCAGCCGGATGAAGATCTTACCAAGTTCGGTGATGATGGGAATGTTGCCTCCAGTGGTCACTGATGTTTGGCGCACAATTCCGTGAATCGGGCTGTTTTCTGGTGATGACCGCTCCATACCTGGCGGCGTGAAGCCTGTAAGGCAAGAGGTGTTAAACGTTTTTTTTAAAGTAATTGTTAGCTGGAGTTTTAGCGTTAAATTGACATGAAGTCTAATCTGGCCTATGTTGACTATAATAACTCATGGAATGCCAGACATTTCCCATTTGTTAACCCCCATATCTAAACCACAGGTTTATTGAGTTGGGGGATGCTAAAGCTAGGATCTGGCAGAAGTTGGGCCAAATGGGGCTTTCCACAAAAACGGCACTAAGAAACATTCCACGGGACAGTGTTTTGTATTTGTCCAATAGATGTCGCTCTCATATGTACAGGGTTCCTACATCTTAAGGCATATTAAATTCCGGATTTTTAACAACAACAAAAAAGCAAAATTAAAAAAACAACAACATATATTTTCTTCCAAACAATATTTCAAGCCTCGTGTATGTAAATGTACACTTTCCCATTGTCCAAAGTCTCTGCCCAGAGTTCCTATGTGTATTGTGGGTAGACCAAAGACACGCATCTGCTCTTAAGGCCTGACTGAAACCACATCACCGTTCTGATAGTTCCATTAAAAATTGGATTTAAGACATTGTAATGCCAGTTAGGGCCTTATGTTTAGAATAATGACTTAAATGCCTTTTGACACTTTAAGGATCCCTGTGTGTGGAGCAACCATAAATGAATCTAAAAAAAGACTACAAAATATGGATAAAAAAAAAAAATCACCCTTTTTCTTATCTTTTACAGAGCCTTTCTCAAATAAAAAACAATAAGAAGGGGAATTTAATGTATCAAAAAAGTAGTGACTTATAGAATTTAAAATAAATGAAAAATAGGAAAACGGAAACAAAAAAGAGGCAGAAATGGAAAACTGGAATAAAAAAGTAGGGGAAAAGAGACCCAAAAAAACGAAAATAGAGAGGAAAAACAGGAATTAAGGATACCAACGGAAAATAATAATATTCTCTTTTTGTTTTTTTTCTTGAGTTATTTTGAGTCTTCGTATTTCGTCTTTTACAGTTGTGCTTTTAGCACTTGTTTTCGCTCGAATGACAGAATACAGCAATATCTAGTGGGAAAAAGATACACACTGTCCCTTTAATTTTCATATTAAGACGGGGGCTTCAAACTACAATAATGGGGGTCACAAGTTTGAGACCCCTGATCTAACCAATGCTTTCCATTAACACAAGGGCACATTGCTTGCAAAATATCATTTTATTGCAAGAACACTGAACTGAATTTGCAGTCACCATGGCTATCACGTTTCCCAAGGAGACTGTTTCTGTTTTGCACTCAGAGACCATGCGTATGGAAACATATTTAGACGTGATAGCGATGAATGAAGGTTTATACAAACAAATGTGATTTGACTTGACTTAAACAAAACTTGTGTCAAATGAGAATTGTAAAAGATAGTTGCAGTCATCACTGTGTTCAAAATTTCTTTGGCACATTATTTTAAGCTCTGTGTATTGATTAGGGGTTCACCGATATGAGTACCAAAACAGATTATTAGCTTCAGGAGGAGACATTATAAATTCAAATACATCTTTCATAGCTCTCTAAAACCTTTTACAGTAAATAAATTTGAATCTTAACACAACATGATAAATTTTTTACTTAATCCAAAAACGAACAATGCAGGAAATAAAGATAGGCTTAGCAGCAGCATAAATGTACATCAAAACTCAAATAGCACACTGCAACCGTTTTGAGTACCGGTAAATGAATTGGGACTTCAAAATGAATTAATCTTTCACTTAGATCAAAAACAAAAAGTGGAGGAAATAAAATTAGTCTTAGCAGAAACTTTTACGAAAGCAAATAAAAACTTAAAACAGCTCCCTGATTTTTTTTTACAATGAATAAATAAAAAGGTCAGTACAACCAAAATGACTTAAATCACCGTAAATTCAGGACCATTAGCCGCTACTTTTTTCCCCAAACCTTCAACCCTGCAGCTTATTCAGTGATGCGGCCAATTTATGTAATTTTTCTGACAGCCGCCAGCGGCGCTCGAGTACAAAAGGTAAGATTTAGACCGGTGGAATATATGAGCCGAGGAAGACTGCAACTTCTTAGCTTGCGCACAAATTAAATTAGCGTAGGCATATCCTCATCATGCAAATTGCAAAAAGAAAGGCACAAGACGTAGCTTTCAAGCTAAAAGCAAACAGGCAGTCCGATAAAGAAGGAAACAGAGCTACTGCACGTAAACTTCACTTTGCGAGCGTGTTGCTAGCGTGTTTTGGAATAAGGGAGCGTGGGACGACGTCCATATGACAAGGTCGCTTTCCCAACTGGGAAAGACGACTTCGATTACATCAGTTATAAGGAGGAAGATGAGGACGGTTTACCATGGTTTCTACATGTACGATATGTTTTTTAACAGACTCGTTTACTGTGTTGCGAGCGTGTTGCTAGTAGCGTTTTGCTACCCTTCACAGGCACAGTTTGGGATGAAAGTTATGATATTATAATTAAAGCTTTGAAAACTCTCTCGGTGTACCGTCTTTCTTTGTAAATATGTGTAACCGATGTATAATATGTATTTGCACCTGTATATTTTGGGGGCGGCAGTAGCTCAGGAGGTAGAGCGCTCGTCTTGGGATCAAGGGACCCCATTTCGAATCCCGACTTGTCCGTGTTACATGTCGAAGTGTCCTTAGGTAAGACACTGAACCACTAATATCCCCAATAATCAGGTTAGCGTCTTACATGGCTGCAATACAAGGCCGCTATTGGGAAATGTGAAGCACACTGTAAAGCGCTTTGGGAAGTCATTGACTTGAAAAGCGCTATATAAATGCAGATCATTTCATTTCATTTTTGTAATGTATTTATTTGAGACATTTATTCTGATATGTTTTGGGAATTAAAAAAGAGGGGCGGAGCAAACGCGGGCTGACGAGAAGTGGGGTAAAGGTGAGTGAGACCTGTTGTCGCGGCGGACAGTAGTGGATATATATTTTTCCCACCCTTACCTTTGGAAATATAGACTTTTTTTTCCTTGGATTAGTTTCAACGGGTACCCGGACTCTGCAGGTTTGCATCAAACCTTAAGTACCGGTATCATTTTCTGTTTATTTTGTCGGCTGTGGTTTTTGGACTGTGTACTTTATATTCTATTACAATCGCGGGGACTCAAAGCCGGGTTTGGGCTAATTTCGTGATTGTGTTACATGTTTTAATGTGGGCGCATGCGGCTTATATACAGGTGCGGCCTGTGTAAGTACAAAATCGGTTTTCCTCTTAAAATGTGGTGGGTGCGGCTTATAATCAGGTGCACTCTATAGTCCGGAATTTACGGTAACTTAAAAGTACATTGAAATTTCAATGGTGGTAGCACTCCTGTTCTTAGATCCAGATTGAGGAACTAATGTTATGGCAACAGCTTATCACTCCCCCTCTAGCATGCTCTTTATAATCTCCCTAAACCACAAACACACACGCTTGATTGAAGAACCTATGTTATGATGAGAGCTAATTAAGTCTCCACCTGAGCGTGCGTCTCTAAAACAAATTTTTAGACTGTCTACACTCTCTCTTAACCACAAACAAGATTTCCTATCATGGACACAGGCATCTTGGGACAAGTTAGCTGAGCTGCCGCTATAAAGTTATTGATCCTGCTTTAGTGGTTCCGCTCCCTGTCACTTATCCAATCAGAAGGCACTGGGTTGGTAATGACGAAAAAGGAGGGCAGGAGTAGGAGCAAGGGAGGGAGATTTTCGGCTGCATCTGTGCTTAAATCAATTAATAAAAATGCGGATACCAATATCTATCAAAATCCCAAAATATCGTTGCCATTAAAGGGTCCACCTCAAACATTGATTTATATTGCTATGGCAACCTGCTCACGGGTCACATGACTTTTAATTATCAAACTGCGGGCCCAATACCCTACCCCTAAAAAGCGCTCACCTTGGGAGTTGGCCTGCAAGACACCAATACTGTCATCAAAGAGCATGGACTTGATGTTGAGCGAGGCCAAGATGCACTCTTTGTCCTGCAGCGACGCGTCGTCGATATTGTTCTGATTGGCTGACAGGATGACGCACATGTCGCACAGGTTGATGTTGACTGCTCTCAGGTCTGCTCGACTCAGCGGCGTGCCCTTTTTCAGATCAACAGAAGGGAGGGGTTGTAAGAAAATTTACTTTGGCTGACAAAGGAACGTGCTTCCATGGGCTGACAATTTCAATTGTCTGCCATAATGTTAACATTGGTAAACATGCGTTTAATGTAATGTCAATTCATTAAAATAAATGGTAATTCAATGACTGTCACTTATGGACTACAAGTCACTACTTTTTTTTAAACATTTTTTTTTTAACACAGCTTTTTTTGGGGGGGCTGTGGTTTTTTTTGGGGGGGGGTTGAACAATTTTATTGACACTTTTAAAAGCAAATAAACAATGTTAGGTTTGAGCAATTTTTCTCGACACTTTTAACAGCAATTAAGCATATTCACAATTTCGTTATAACATTTTCTAACAAAATGACGTTTGAACAATTTTTGTCGACATTTTTAACAGCAATTAAACACATTCACAATTTCATTATATTATGTTTTGGTTTGAACAATTTTATTGACACTATTAACAGCTAATAAACAATGTGAGGTTTGAACAATTTTTCTCGACAATGTTAACAGCAATTAAACATATTCACAATTTCGTTATATCTGACAATATGACGTTTTAACATTTTTTTCCGACATTTTTAACACACAATTTCATTATATCATATCAAAAAAATTTTAACAAGCAACAGTAGACCATTAAAATGAATAAGTACTTGACAGAAGTTTAATTAAATTGTATGCTCCAACTTCCATTATTCAGGGTTTGTACACCTTTTTATGGCCAAATTCAAGCACCTATAGGTTATTTCAAAGCCATTTTTTCCAAATTCTCTAGTACCATTAAAAGAAATCTGCAGATTCACAAATCTTTGATTTACATCCTTGCGTGTAGATTTATCAAGACATACATTGAAGAAAATAAGTATTTTAACACCCTGCTACTTTGCTATTTTTTCCACTTAGAATTTATCTAGGGGTCTGAAATTTTCATCGTAGGTGCATGTCCACTGTGAGAGAGCTAAACTAAAAAGAAAAATTCAGAAATCACAATGCATGATTTTTTAACGATTTATTTGTGTAATACAGCTGCAAATAAGTATTTGAACACCTGTGTATCATCTAGAATTCTGACCCTAAAAGACCTGTTATTCCGCCCATTAGAAGTCCACCTGCACTCCATGTTTCATTCTGAATCAGATGCAACTGTTTGAGGTTGTTAGCTGCATGAAGACACCTGTCCACCCCATACAATCAGTAAGGCTTTAACTTGTAGCATGGCGAAGACCAAAGACCTGTCCAAAGAAACCAGAGACCTAATTGTAGACCTCCACAAGGCTGGAAAGGGCTGCGTAGCAATTGCCAAGCAGCTTGGTGAAAAAAGGAAGAAGCTAAACATGACAAAAATCTCAATCGGAGTGGAGCCCCATGCAAGATATCACCTCGTGGGTTCTCAATGATTCTAAGAAAGATGAGGAATCAGCCCAGAACTACACTAGTGGAGTTGGTCAATGACTTGAAAAGAGCTGGGACCACAGTTTCTAACGTCACTTTAGGCAATACACTAAGACGTAATGATTTGAAATCATGCATGGCAGGAAAGGTTGCCCTGTTTAAACTAGCACATGTCAAGGCCCGTCTTAAGTTTGGATACTACCGTTTGGATGATACAGAGGAGTCATGGGAGAAGGTTTTATGGTCAGATGAGCCCAAAATAGAACTTCTTGGTCATAACTCCACTAAGCGTGTTTGGCGGAAAAAGAATGAAGAGTACAATCTGAAGAACACCATCCCTACTGTTAAGCATAGGGGTGCTTTTCTGCACATGGGACAGGACGAGTGCACTGCATTAAAGAGAGGATGACGGGGGCTGTGAATTGTTAGATTTTGGGGAACATCCTCCTTCCCTCAGTCGGAGCATGTAAGATGGGTCTTGGCTGGGTCTTCCAACACGACAACAACCCAAAGCACACAGCCAAGAAAACCATTGAATGGCTCCCTAGAAGTATATCAAGGTTCTAGCATGGCCCAGCCAGTCTCGGTAACTGAACCCAATAGAAAATATTGGGAGGGAGCTCTAACTCGGAGTTTCTCAGCGACATCCCAGAAACTTGACTGATTTAGAAAAGATATGTGTGGAGGAGTGGGCCAAGATCCCTCCTATAGTATGTGCAAACCTGGTGAAAGACTACAGGAAACGTTTGACTTCTGTAATAGCAAACAAAGGCTACTGCACCAAAGATTAACATTCATTTTCCCCGGTGTTCAAATACTTATTATTAGCTATATCACACAAATAAATCGTTAAAAAATCATGCATTTTGATTTCTGGATTTTCCTTTTTAGTTTTTCCCTCTCACAGGGGACATGCACCTACGATGAAAATTCCAGACTTTTCCATGATTTCTAAATGGGAGAAATAGCAAAATAGCAAGGTGTTAAAATACTTATTTTCTTCACTGTATGTTCTTGTCTTTGTAATCACAGTTTTGGTCACAAGATCTCAAAACACACGATTTAAATTTGTAGCTGAAAATGCTGTAGCTGAATGGTGTCAGGTATGCTGTGGCCGTTGGTGTTCTACAGCCATAGGCTTCAACACCATGCGGTGGGGCCATTATTGCGCTAGGCTTAAAATGTAAGAAATGGTTAAGAAGGAGGTAATTCTTATCGCGGTGTAAGCCTGCGGCTTAAAATCCAGTGTGGGATATAAAAAAACAAATTAAGCTTTATTCTGAAAATCGAGCATGCAGCTTTTTAATCAGGTGCGCTCTTGTAGTCCAGAATGTATGTAATGTAAGTTTTCAATATGCACTTAAGCCAGTAAGATTCTGTTGAATGGATGCTTCAAAAGTGTTCAACTCACAGGCAGGATAGAGACCTTAGGGAAATTGTGCAGCGTCTCCCATTCGCGCTTGAGGTACTCGAGTGAGCCCACGAAGACGATGTGCTTAAGCTCGTGGTAGTGGAAATTGCTGGCTCTCAGCGGCATCACAAAATTGCGCAGGCCGATCACCGCCGACTTGATATCGCCGAAGATGCACACCACCACATGGCCGCTGAGCACAGTCATAGCCGCCTCACTTCGAGTCTGATCAGGAAAACTGGATTTCAGTATAGACCCTTTTATTTGTTTGTTAACATTGACATATGCGGTGGGTGGGGCTTAGCCTGGAGGCTAAATCTAAGGCGAAGTTATGTCAACAAGCGTGCTCGTGTTTGGTTTTTATCAGAATTTATGACGTCACAGCCGAAGCTGGATGCAAGACAAGACTTGTGCTGGTCAGAAGACAGCGGAAAAGAAGGCTTTTGTCACTGCTAGTTGTTGTCATGTTGTGTGTTTAAGTAACAGAATGAGGGAAAAAATGTTGGGGATCATAAACTGAAGTTTAACAGGATCCCAGGGAACACTCATGATCAAAGAAAGAGAAGAGAGTTGTGGTTAAATTAGATATATTTAATTGTTCGCGTAGTTTTTTTAGGAGAAGAAACTTGATGGCATTTAGACTACACACTAACAGTTGGCGAAAGCTAAGAAAATACTTAATATGAATTCAAATGGAAACAATCATCAATATTTAATTGATCTTACCTGATTTGAAGTGTGTGCTGCAAACCCAAGGATTTTTGATGAATCCCTCAGTCTAATGTTTTTGTGTCATTGCATTTAACCATAACTAATCTTTTTCTTTGATCAGGAGGGCCACTGGGTTCCTGTATAACTTCAGTTTACGATCACTTAGGTTTCTTTTCTAAGATTCTGGCACACATAAAACACAACATTTTAACAGTGAACTAGCAGAAACGACAACTTGGTTTACTCAGTGTTTTGACCAGCGCGGAGTATTGTTTTGCTTCCAGCTTTGACTGTGACTTCACGCATGACATCTATTCTATTTGTGATAAGTCTTTTTTTGTGACACTTACCAGGGTGACCTTCTCGATTTCCTTGGACGGGCACCAATGGAACATCCCTGTAGAGTCATACCTCTTCACGTTCTCATCAACGCTTTCCATCTGCTCGTTGACTGAGATGAGAAGCTGGTGGCGCCTATGAGAGTACACATTTGATCGGACATTCGTCAAGATCTACGGAACATTGTGACTGGCAAGTGCGACAGACCTTTCGCCATGCAATGTGCGCCGCAAAAGCTTTAATAGACATTAAATATTTAAGCGAGCTGCCCAATTGTATTGTCGTTCCAAACTGAAGGCGCCCATTAATGTTTAAAGTCGTTCGTGTGGCTACAGCAGGCTAATGTTGCTCACTGCGCTTCTACAAAAGTGGAGGTTAGGTTGGGGCACATACAGTGCATAATAGACAAAATAACAAACAGTAAGGCTTAATAGTAAAAAAAAAAAAAAGCTGGCATGCAATCTCCCTTGCACGTGTCCAATATTAAAACAGAATAAACTTATCTAACATATGCTCAACACATTAATAAAGAAAAGGAGTTAGTCCCCCGTGCTACAGTGGCTTGTGAAACTATTTGGCCCCCTTGAACTTTGTGACCTTTTGCCACATTTCAGACTTCAAACATAAAGATATAAAACTGTAATATCTTGTGAAGCATCAACAATAAGTGGGGCAAAATCAAGAAGTGGAACACACTTTATTGTGTATTTTAAACTTTTTTAACAAATAAAAAACACCTTGATATGTTTTTTGTTGAACCACTCCATTGTAAATTTTGCTTTATGTTTTGGATTATTGTCTTGTTGGAAGACAAATCTCCGTCCCAGTCTCAAGTTTTTTGCGGACTCCATCAGGTTTTCCTCCAGCATGGTCCTGTATTTGGCTCCATCCATCTTCCCGTATTTTAACCATCGTCCCTGTCCCTAAGAAAAGCAAGCCCAAACCATGATACTGCCACCACCATGTTTGACTGTGGGGATGGTGTGTTGAGGGTGATGAGCTGTGCTGCTTTTACGCCAAACATAACGTCTTGCATTGTTGCCAAAAAGTTCGATTTTGATCTCATCTGACCAGAGGACCTTCTTCCACATGTTTGGTGTGTCTCCCAGGTGGCCTGTGGCAAACTTCAAACGACAGTTTTTTGTGGATATCTTGAAAAAATGGCTTCCTACTTGCCACTCTTCCATAAAGGCCAGATTTGTGCAGTATACGACTGATTGTTGTCCTTTGGACAGATTCTCCCACCTCAGCTGTGGCAAAAGGTCACAAAGTTTAAGGGGGCCAATTAGTTTCGCAAGCCACTGTACTTGTATTGGCTTTAGAGGTGACTAATACCTCCAATGACCTCTTGTTGTTATTGAAGGAGCACGGACAATCAAGCAAAAAAGCATGTGTCCTTGCAGCTTAATCACCCAACTTGTCAAAGTATATTTGTAATTTCCTTAGATGTACTTGATATACAAAGAATCAGAATTTTGTTTCACATGTGCAGACATTAGCGACAATAAAGCGCTGATGCAAAGAAGAGACCTAACCTGAGATAATAGATAAAAGTACAAGTCACCTTTTGACCAATACTGAAGTAATAAAACTGCCATATAAGACATGACATACTGTAAAATGTGCCACGCAGCAGCAGTAGTGGCAGTAATATGAAAATAAAATGTAAAAGGTAAGATAGGTAAATAATACTACAATCAGCAGGTGTGTGCAAGTTGATATGCAGTCAATCATGTATCTTAGTCTATCGCGTAAGACTGCCAGGAAACTGCAATAGAAAATAATTTCAAGCATTTTGGAGCACTTAACCCAAAATTAAAGCATTTTCCTGTCACTGAAAATACAGCATTAAAATTTAAGCATTATCAAGGAATTCAAGCACCCCTACGAACCCTGGTCTATACAACTATTGCACAGTAATACTGATCTCCTCGGGTAACAAGAGGTCAGTGTTTATCAGCTGCAGGGTTCAGACGGCGTCAGCCGCAACTGTCGAGACGACGCACTCCCATTTGCACTTCAAAAAAAACTGGAGACATCAAAGCGGGCCACCTCATCTGTTTGAAAGCCAAAGACGGCTGCCTTCTGTCTCTGTCCAAAACCTTTTAGGATACGTCTTGTCCGTCTAGTCCATATGGGCTCTCAGGAAGAACGGGACGCTAAGTACATTTTTAAGTATGCATGAAAATGCGAGCCACAAACAGCCACCCCTTCAGGCTACGCAAGAGCCCAAGCTAGCCTTAGGCGACACCTGGTTTGTAGAACCCGCTCGTAACAAACACATTGTTGGTCGGACAAGTGATAACGTGTACCATTGGTTGGGAACTTTTTTGACCCAAAGAGCTATAAGAGCACAAATATTTTGATACTTATTTTACAGAGCCTCAACTTATATTAAGACCAAATTTAAAACAAAAGCTAAATATTCAGCACATTTTATTTCATTGTGTCATTTTTGATGATATAACATTGAATATATAATAAAGTCTGTCATTAATATAATTTGATAGATTTTGTCCTGTGTAGCCTGTGCTCTATATAAGAATAAATATACCACTTCAAAATTGACTCCTTCCCGCAGTTAGTAATGAGTGTTGAGGCTCAATTTGACTGTCATTTGACTATCCTAAGTGATGGCTAGCAAAGAAAACGCAATTTACTTTTAAAATCACATAGAAGTTGAAATACTAGTCTGAAAATTTGCAATTTAAGATTATACAGCCCTAAAAGGTACTGCACTTTTTAAATTATTACATACTAAAAAATAACAAATATAATACCAAGTTGTTAGCTGTCATGGTAACATTGGCGGTTGTGTGTAGTTGAGCAGCTTGCTTGCTACCATCAGGTGATTGTAGAAATTGTCGAAAAGCAATCATTTTGAGCAAAATAATACGGTTTCCCCACTTAATTGCTGTAATCACTACTTTTTGAATATCATTGTTTGTTTGCCTATGCATGAGGCGAAAATCATCTTTGCTCATATCTGAATGGTAACAATGTATTTGTATTTTTCGCATGAATTACATTTTTTCTCTTAGCCAGATGTCCTCATAAAAAGTGATATATAAGGCTTGCGAGCCACAGGTTCCCAATCCCTGCTTCGACTAGTTACGAAGCCAAACATTGTCAGAGATGGAGAGCATTTTGCTCTGCCTTTTGTGCTTTTGCCGGTCCAGAGCGTTTTGTTACATGATAGCTTTTAAAACTCAAAATAGAAAAAAATTTGCGCGTATAAAATTTAAGTTCATCAATCTGTTTTACGTACATGTACAACTTAAATTGTGCAAAGACCAACAGGCAGAAAACTGTCAGGGTAACAGTTAGGCCAATCAGAATGCAAAACATATTGCACAATGAAAATAAGCAGAGTAGGAAAACCTGCAAAAGTAAACTGCGAATCAGCGAGGGATATCTGCAAATTTGGAATAATAGCGCAACGACATGAAGCCTAGCATATTTGCGATCTTTTGTCTGTGAGGGCCCTCACGACAGTGAAAGCATTTGGTGCTTTTGCACCCAATCTAAATATTTCATCAAACCGGAAGGCGTGGGCAGGCTCGCTGTCACTTTAGCTTGGCCATCTTTGACTAACGTGCCACCTGCCAGGACGGCCATCGCTCAGCGTCAACCATGACGGGCTTTTTTGCTAGCTGGCGTGTCGGCTAACGCTCTGTGACACGCTAAGCATCAGACAACGATGCTGCGCAAATGGCGATGACGCCCCGACGCTAACATAAAGCGGCTTTATTAAAGAGTTCCGAGTAGGAGCATGTGTCATGTTCAAATTGGTTTGACATTTGAATAGCAATTGAAATTGATTTATTTTTGTTCCTTTGTGACACTACAGTACTCAAGGGTTTGTGTACAACAGGCCATATACAAAGTCTGGCTTAGACCAGTTATGTCCTGTGATCACATTTTTACTGGCCCGCCGCTTTGGTCATAACATTTTTTAAATGTGGCCCACCAGTAATGTTGACCGCAGTACAGATTTGTTCTTTTTCTAAAAAATAAAAAATAAAAATTAAAACACCATTTCACCAGATGATGGTAGTAGACCTGTGGCCACCTTGCCCATGGATTTTTGTGAGAATTTTAGCACACCCAATTTCCGAAACAGAGACTGCTGATAATTGTTTTGTTAACAAGTGGGAACTGGAGTATTTTTTTACCGAAATCCAAAACAACTGCGTCTGCCCAATTTGCCAAGATAAAGTGGCTGTTTTCAAAGACTATAATATCACTGCTAAATGAAACATGCTGACTACGACAAGATAACTGGAAATTAAAGCTGTAAAAAGGTGGAGCAATTGGAAGCTGTTATAACGGCACAGAAGCGCTTTCTTACAAGACCCTGCAAGACAAATGAAAATACTTCAAAAGTGAGCTTCAAAGTCGCGACCCTGATTGCCAAGCATTGTAAAAACAATAATATTCCTGAATTTTCAAGCATTTCCTACACCTGTGCAATCCCTCTAACATGTGTTTATGGTACTGGCTTTAGGCCCAGAGTGGGCAAACTTTCAGTCGCGGACGCCACATTGACTTGAAAATATTTTGATTACTAAGATTTTTTTGGATGGCACAATAAAATGCTTTGCGCAACATACAGTAAAACAAAGCAGTTGTGTCATCACAATTGAGACAATATCTATCTACCTTGGTCATATCCCTCCAGAGGGGTGACCGACAGCAAGACAAACACATACAATAACAAAGAAAATAAATAAAAAGAAAATTAAAAAAAGGAAAAAATAGCAAAAAAACCACACACTAATTTTTGGGCCATGGCCAACCCAAATGCCCAAACACCCAAACAAGTTAGGCACCTCGGTACCTAAGTTGGTCATGCTTTCGTCCCTCCAGATGAAACAGGACACAAGAAAGCAGCCATGTCACTCGGGTCAGGGTGACACAGCACACTCTTCTGTTGATCAGAAGGGCCCGACAGCTTTCACTGGTTTACCCCTGCCGCATCATACGGGTGCCCTGCCCATCCCTTAGAACGCGTCCAAACATCCCACTATCCTTTTACAACACCTCTCCGCTCATTCCTATCACCAACAAGAGCTCTAGCTTCCACTACATTTAGACCTCTTTCCTGCAGTGGACTCATAACACCATCCATCCATGTCAATCGCGGCCTTCCTTTTGGTCTCCTTCCATTTACTTCTGCTCTGTAGATCCTCTTCAACATTCGCTCCTCATCCATCCACACCATGTGTCCAAACCAACCGAGTACTCTCTTATCCACACGCTTGCTCAGTTCTACTACTACTCCAGTTCTGTCTCCCACAATTTCATTTCTCAATCCATCCAATCTTGTCACTCCTAACTTACTCCTCAAACACTTCATGTCAAAAACATGTATTTTGCTTCTCAAATCTGCGTTGAGGATCCAAGTCTCTGCACCATACAACACAGTCGGCAGAGTCACACGCTCAAACAGTCCCCTTTTAACGTCCATACTCATAATCTTGTTACACACACTCTCCTCAGAGCACCCAAAACCTTGCTTCCTTGATTTACTCTGTGCAATACCTCTCACTCCATTCTGCCAACTGCAGCGACATCACAACCCAAGTACCTAAAGCTTTCAACTTCTTCCAGCACCTGTCCATGCAACCTTATTCCTAACGCCATGCCCATGCCATCACGTGAACACTTCATCACCTTACTCTTCCCAACATTCACACATAAAACACTCTTCCAAACTCCATTACCAACCTTCTCAATGTTTCCTCAGAATCAGCCACAAACGCTGTCATCTTTACACCTCTGCCAAATACTTTTGCATTCACCTCTCTCACCACACCATCCATGTACACATTAAACAGCCATGGTGACATCACACACCGTAGTCAACACAGGGAACCACTCACTTGTCTCACTCCCTACTCCTACACATGCTCTGCTGTTAACATCAAAACTATTCAATTCTTCCAACAACTTTCCACCCACACCATACATTACCATCACCTGCCACACCGCGGTGAGACAACATACAAGAAAAAATATCATATTTTATACAGAACAGAGCATATGATATTTACAGAAATCTAATCACAGCCTTCATTTTAGCCATGCTGAGGTATAAGAAGTTTTTCCTTGCCCTCATGAAGGTTTTAGATCAGGGGATGGTGTAATAATAGTCTGCACAGCCCTTTGAGACTTCTTTTGATTATGGGCTATGGAAATAAACATTACATTACTCGCCTTTGTATTTGACAATAGTCTCAGATCCAATACTTTGGCAATGCATAAGGAAAAATATGTAAACCAGGGATGTCAAACACATTTTAGCTCGGGGGCCACACAATAGAAAATACATTCTCACCGGGGCTGGACTAGTAAATGAAGGGCATAAAAAGTGGGCCTTAGCTGAAAGGCAGTGGGTCTTTAAGAAAGTTCAAAATTAAAATATGTTCTAGGGCTGTAAGATTTGACTAATTATTATTGAGGCGTTTTTTTTCTTATGTTTCTTTTCTTAGAATATATCTCTTGTTGTGTTTATCAACAGTGCATTTTACAGTACAGAAAATACCGTTTGTTGTATGCTGTGCCGATTTTAAAATATACTGTATAGTTTAAAGGTGTATTGACTGCATCAATACAGGTTTGTACAAAGTTTGACCTGGGGGCCAGTTTCAGACTGTCATAAAATTAATAATATGGGGCCCACCAGTACTGTTTACCGCAGTATAAAAGAAATTAGTAACAGACAATTGCAGTATCCCTTTAGCACCCTCGCACTTGGCTTTCTGTGAGAATTTTGGCCCACTGCATTTCTGACATGGCGACCGTAAACAACAAAAGGAAAGTTGACTGAGGGCAGCCGCTTCAAGGATGAGTGGAAATTGGAGTCCTTTTTTTTACCAAAATCAAACAATTGCATCTCCCTGATTTGCCAAGAGACTGTGGCTGTTGGAGAATATAATATCAGTGTCTGAAACTCAGGGCAAAAAATTAACAGAAACCAGGGCAGACAACTCTGAAAAGTTGCCTGCCCAGCCATAAAGTTGCCTGCCACATTTTTTACAACTTGAAATGCAATGAGACGACTCATCGCAAAAAGACCCGCTGTTGCCAAATATTAAAATGAAGTATATTATAAATCTACTGATGAAATTAATTGCATGTAGATTATATCGCTGTTTTCCGTCTGCCAGCAGTATGTACCTGTATTTATTCATCTTCATTCATTCAATGTTTGCGTTGTGTCGTCTGCTACAACCCACGTTAACTCCTCCTTCCACGATGCTTTTCATGTACGTTTACGCTTTGTAGTCTCATCAATTTTGTTAGGTTCTTTTGAATATTTCTTCTGGGGCTGAGGTTTTGGCTTGATTCCTAACCACTTAACCATTTTTTTGTGTTTTCTGTGCGTCTACTTTGGAAAATGATAAGCAAATGCATGACCTTATGATGCTCGAGAAAGTCCGGAAGCATGAAGTTATTCGATGCAGGCTTCTGATTGGCTGCCGAGTACGCAAATTGCCAAACGGACCGAAATTCCGAAATTTACAAACCGAACGAAGATTTGAAATCTTGAAAAAGTTGTCGGCCAACGTTTTGTAAGTTGTATGTCCGACGTAAAAGATGCACACCTCGGGCGGCCAGGCCAATGTTATTTCAGACACTGATAATATTAAGAGGTCAGACAAAACATGCCAACTACAAAAAAGATAACTGGAAACTGAAGCTGGAAAAGGTGAAGCAACTAGAAGCGTTTTTAACAGCACAGGTGCTTTTTCACAAGACTGCGTGTCAAATGAAAATGCTTCAAAGGCGACGGGGTTACCAACCTAATCGCAAAGCACTTCAAGCTATACAGGGTGACTTGATTAAAGATTGTTCAAAATGTGCCAGGCTTGAATATTATCCCCTCACACATTTTCAGCTTATCAAATCTGGCCCGCTTTCTAAAAAGTTGGAACACCCCTGCAATAATACATTTCAGTTTGTTTTCGGGCCAACTGTGTTTTTACGTTTTTTGAGGGGTGCGCCTTGCAATCTGGTGCCCCTATAGGTGGGTATTTATTGTACCTGTCTGTACTGGTTTCAGGATGTGTAGTTTAAAAAGAGTATGAAATGCAGTAATATGTTCCAACTGATCACTACAAATAAAAATAACTCATACAATAGCCCCGAGGTCAAAATTTGCATCCCCTCCTTCCATATCTCATCTCTGTTAAATTGTTAAAGGCGCATTCTTTGTCGTCATGCAACTGTCAGAGGCTCGTTCTTCAGCGTCACGCAGCCAGTCTGTCCGCAATGACTTATTTACAAAGGCCTTCAGGCCACACATTGACTGCAGATCCGCATTTCAAGCAGCACACACTCATCTTGTTGCTGAGGCGGGGGAGCCCCTAGGCTATGTTGGGGAAATGCGACTCCGGGCTACCGCCGTGAACAACCTGCTTACCATTCGCTTTGTTGTTTTTTTCAGGTTAAAGGTCAGGCTTGATTTCATGTCAAACCCTCTGAGTTACTAAGTACAATAACGTCATACCACAACTATTTTAAATTATGTATAACGCGCACTCGTGTATAAAGCCCACCCCTAATATTTGATTAAAAAGGGATATAACATTTTTTTCACCTATTTCATCGCTCAAACTAGGCACGCAAGTGACAAACATGTCGAATACATGCAGCCATGATAAAAATCATTTATTGACAACGTAAACTATGGTCGTTGAGTTTGATAGTCTGTTAGAGAAGGAAGCTTGAGGTGAATGCAGACAAGAGTAAGGTATTGAGGTGTTCTATAGATGGTTTTAAGGATGAGAGGTGGATGTGAAGAAGAGGGTGGGTGGATACAAAGCGAGGATTTTATGAAGGTGTGGTGGTACCAATAGTTATGTATGGCTCAGAGGCAGAGGGTTTGAGAGTAAATGAGGGTAATGGGTTAATTTCTTTTGAAAGTGGGCACCTGTAGGCCTGCTTGGGCCAGTAGGGGGGCTGAGGTGGGATCGAACCATGTGACGCAAAGGGGTAAACCAGTGTATGCTGTCTGGCCTTTCTGCTGATGAAGGGTTCATGGGACAGTAACACACCCTTTGTTGTACTTTGGGCTTTATGCTCCGTGTCAAGTTGGAAAGAGCGAAGTGGAATGAATGTTTGGTGAATGTGAGCGTGTTGTTGACCAGCCACCGACCATTAGGGGCGGCAGTAGCTCAGGAGGTAGAGCGATCGTTTTAGGATTAAGGGATCCCAGTTCGAATCCCGGCTTGTCCGTGTTACATGCCGAAGTGTCCTTGGGTAAGACACTGAAACCCCAATACCCCCAATAAGCAGGTTAGCGCCTTACATGGCCTGCTTATTGGGGGTAATTGGGGGTTCAATGTCTTACCCAAGGACACTTCGACATGTAACACGGACAAGCCGGGATTCGAACTGGGATCCCTTAATCCTAAAACGATCGCTCTACCTCCTGAGCTACTGCCGCCCCAACTTTGGCAGACAAATAGATGGCTAGTTTACTATGAGCACAAAACTTAAATACAGTTCACAATATTTATTAAACTCATTCAATGCAAAATGTTTATCTTTTCCCAATTTAGTGATCTGTCACTTGATAATCTTAAACAGGTGATGAATAGGGCCAAACCGACTACTTGCCTGTTTGACCCGCTTCCGGTTTCGCTGATGAAAGGTCTTTTTGGAGTCCTTGGACCTTCATTTCTAAATATTATAAATATATCACTCTCCTCAGGTGTTGTTGCAGCGGCTCTTAAGTCCGCTGTTATTAAACCTACACTGAAACGACCACACCTTGACCTAGAAAGCGTATTTAATTATAGACCTGTGTCAAACTACTGATTCTTAAGTATTTGAAAAGTTGTGGCAGAGCAGCTGAATGATTTTATACCCGAGAACAATCTTTTTCAGGGCTAACCACTCTACTGGAAAGTAGAAAGTGGGGGCTTCCTCGATGTTTGGACAAAGATCTGGTCATAGCCACACCCTGCCATCTAATGGTGATTTCATCATACTGAAATCATTCAACGAGTTGTTGTGTTCTCTGTGCGTCTATTTTGGAAAATGATATGCAAATGCACGACCTTATAACGCTCGGGAGAGTACGGAAGCACGAAGTTAATCGATGCAGGCTTCTGATTCGCTGCCAGAGTATGCAAATCGCCAAACGAAACGAAATTCCGAAACTTCCAAGCCAAACGAAGATTTCGAAATCAGAATAAAGCAAACGTTTGATTTGAAAAAATTAAAATGAAAGATTTTTTTTTTTCCTTGAAAAAGTTGTCTGCCACCCGGGCGGAGACGTTGTGTAAGTTGTACGCCCGACGTAAAAGATGCACGCTCTGGGCGTCCGGGCAGACGTCATTTCAGACACTGCTAAAAGCAAGGTCAATTTCATGAGATGCTAACCTCTCCTGCCTACGACGCAAGTTATCGCCCCTGGTGACCAACAGCAGCCTCATCCGGAGTCACAATCAATAAGCCTCGGCATAATTACAAAGACAAGATAAAAGCAAGGTAGCATTCCAAAGCGCCTCGTCCTGCTGCAGCAAAGCAGCCAATCTGCGCCTCCAAGGGGCCCGCAAGACAAGAATAGCCTCGGGCTATATGCTGTGACTGGCGGTTGCTAGCATAAGTGCCACCAGCGAGTTTTGTACTGTGCACATGGCCACAGTGCACAGTCAGGGACACATGGTCTTTTCGCTTGGCCCGAACGGGCAAAAGCACTCACTAATCATAAAAAAATATATATGAGCTCCTTCGATGTTTGCGATTAATGGAGACCAGAATTAGGGGTGGGACAAAAAAATAAAAATAAATCAATCAATGTATCGAGAGAAAATGACGCGGAAATGACGCGATGAGAAAGCGGAACAGTCGCCGGCGTCTGTTTTGCGGGCATACCACCGATGAACAGCGGGTTGGCCAATTTTGCGCATTTTCCATCGCGAGCAACCACGGGCAAAAAAAACGCAAAATTTTACCCGCGATACAGACGCAAACGGCTGTGTGACCGGGCCCTAAGAGTGAACTTCTTATCTTACTGACTGAGAAAAATAGTGAGACATAGAGAGAGAACAAATCAAAACCCAGAACGTATTTTAAATAAATCAATGTATTTTGGGGGGGGGCGTGCCTGTATGAAAGGAGAGAGCGAACAACCGAGAGACTATTTGTAGTTGAAAAGTTATTCATTACAGTTCAGTTTATTTTTTAGCTGTAGTCACCAATCTTTTTGAATCCGAGAGCTACTTTTTGTTACTGGTTGGCACAAAGGGCTGCAAGTTTGATATGAATTTCTAAAATGAAAACTTGTCTTATCATTACTATGTTGTTGCTATGTTATTATCAGGTTGTAATTATGAGAAGTTGAGTTAATATAAGCTCAGTCAACCATTGAAATGTAATGCCAGTTAGAAATTAAATTTCAAGGAAAATCAGAATGACCCACAACTGGTGAGCTAGTTTCAGAACAACCAGACATTTGATTTGATCTCATTATCCATCATTTTCTAACATATAATCAACACTTACTGTAAATCGTGGGTTTTAAAGTGAACAAGATGGTTTTAACTCGAGGAAAAAGCATGTTGAGAAGACTGATAACAATTTAATGTTTGTCTGTTTTTGTATTATTCTGCTTGCTTACAACATTGGAGTTCTATTTTAACTATTGGACACATTCAAAGAAGATTGCTCAGGATGCCTGGGTTTTTCATTATTATGCACGTTTACACTATTGTCACTATTGGCCATTCGTGTTGCTGTTCTTTCATTCAAACACCCTTTAGGGCTCATTGCTTTTAATAACCAAGATATCATTTTAAAAAAAAAGGGCTTGGAGTAGGACTTTTAGAAAAGGTTGGAATTTTTGCATCTTGAGGGCTTTTTTTGTCAAGTCTTCTCCTGTTCTCCTTGCAAGCTTAAAACTCATTGTCCTCTTTCCTTTGAGTGTTTACTACGATTTAAACGTCCCAGAAACCAAAGGGAGAACCAATGGCATAATATTTGAGGTAACTTCACCATTAATTTCTGTTTTACATCAATGTTATGATCGGCTCCAGCACCCTTGCAACTCTAGTGAGGATAAACAACGCAGAAAATGGATGGATGTCTTGATGGTTATGACCTTGATATTGTCCTACCGTAAGATCTTTGGCGAGGAATTGGGGGAGTTCTTCATGCCTCCGTTGCGCTGTTTTTTTTTTGACAGCACCGACTGTTGGTCGTCTTGCACTGCAACAACACAGTGTAAAAATCAGTCTAATCCAGAATCACCATTATTATCATTGTATTGCAACAACGAAATTACTGTTGCATTCCAAATATACAATATAAAGACTCATACATCTATGTATCTATATATCAAAGCCATAACGTCCTGATGGGAAGTAGCTAGAGTCAAAAACACTCACATTCACCAAACATTCATTCCACTTCGCTCTTTCCAACCTGACACCGGACATTAAGCCCACAGAACAAGTGGTGAGTTGCTGTGCCATGCAAGCCTTTATCAGGACCCGCACCATACACTGGTTTACCCGCTCCACATCGTATGGTTCGATTCCACCTCGGGCCCCCCTGCTGGCCCAAGCAGGCCACCTGGGACCCTAGGTTAGCCCGTTCTAAATTGATATCAGTCATTCTTAACCATCCTTTGTCATTCACTCATAAATAGAAACATCTAGCATTAAAGAACCGGTATATTGCACTTAAATTGTAATACAGTAAACATGACAACTGAAATACCTTTAATCTGCAGAATATTATGGAAAAAAAGTCAAAGTATAAATAAAGAATAATAAACAGGACCATGTAAAATCATTTAACAGTAAGAAAATAAAATACTACTTCAACAACTGTTTGGAATCAAAGTCAACAACATCTCAAACACAACTAAGATATTGCACTTAAAACCGGGGTATTGCCCTTAAACCAGGACATTGCACTTTAAAAACTACTTTGGTTTAGTGCGTTGATAGCTTTCGGGGAAAAAAATATTCATTAGCTTGTTCATTCAGGCTTTGAGGGATCTGAACCGTCGGCTGAATGGTAGTAGTTCGAAAAGATGGTTGCCAGGGTGTGAAAAGACTTTCAGGATGCGTTTTGCTTGGCTGAAGTAGCGAGAGCTTGCAATGTTCACAAGGCTGAGCAGGGGTCAGTCAGTGATCTTTTGGGCTGTGTTTATGATACTTTGAAGGGCTTTCTTGTCTGCTGCAGAGCATCCTGCCTACCCCGCCGTGATGCAGGAGGTTAGAATGATCCCTATGGTGGCGCTGTAGAATATAACCAGAAGCTTCTCAAGGTTGTCCCTCCTGGGCACGCTAAGGAAGTGGTGTCACTTCTGGGCCTTTTTTAAAAAGTAGAGCGATAGACGACATCCGCTATACTTATAATATTTCTTTTTTTCTGAGAGTACAATAAAACTACCGTATTTTCACGACTATACAGGGAGTGCAGAATTATTAGGCAAGTTGTATTTTTGAGGATTAATTTTATTATTGAACAACAACCATGTTCTTAATGAACCCAAAAGTCTCATTAATACAGGGATCAGAATTTTCCGCGGATCCGCGGATTTCCGCTGTTTTTGAACCCCAAAGGCATTCCGACTTTTTCACTTTTTCTCTTGCGTAGCAAACAAATTCAAAATCCGACTGTCTCACTCTTTCCTTTATTGCTCTGGCGCACCCTGGCGGCCGTTAGAAAAATTGGCCGGGTGGGCTCTGCCCTGCTTTATTCCTGGACCCTGGCTATTTCAGCTGAAAATGAAAATCTCCATTCTGATCCCTGTTAATATCAAAGCTGAATATTTTGTAAGTTGGAGTGGGGCTTTTATAGTTTTAGCTATTTCAGGAGGATATCTGTGTGTGCAGGTGACTATTACTGTGCATAATTATTTGGCAACTTGACAAAAAACAAATGTATACCCATTTCAATTATTTATTTTCATCAGGGAAACCAATATAACAGCTCAACATTCACAAATATACATTTCTGACATTCAAAAACAAAACAAAAACAAATCAGTGACCAATATAGCCACCTTTCTTTGCAAGGACACTCAAAAGCCTGCCATCCATGGATTCTGTCAGTGCTTTGATCTGTTCACGATCAACATTGCGTGCAGCAGCAACCACAGCCTCCCAGACACTGTTCAGAGAGGTGTACTGTTTTCCCTCCTTGTAAATCTCACATTTGATGAGGGACCACAGGTTCTCTATGGGGTTCAGATCAGGTGAACAAGGAGGCCATGTCATTAATTTTTCTTCTTTTAGACCCTTTCTTGCCAGCCACGCTGTGGAGTACTTGGATGCGTGTGATGGAGCGTTGTCCTGCATGAAAATCATGTTTTTCTTGAAGGATGCGGACTTCTTCCTGTACCACTGCTTGAAGAAGGTGTCTTCCAGAAACTGGCAGTAGGACTGGGAGTTGAGCTTGAGTCCATCCTCAACCCAAAAAGGCCTCACAAGCTCATCTTTGATGATACCAGCCCATACCAGTACCCCACCTCCACCTTGCTGGCGTCTGAGGCGGACTGGAGCTCTCTGCCCTTTACCGATCCAGCCACGGGCCCATCCATCTGGCCCATCAAGACTCACTCTCATTTCATCAGTCCATAAAACCTTAGAAAAATCCGTCTTGAGATTTTTCTTGGCCCAGTCTTGACGTTTCAGCTTGTGTGTCTTGTTCAGTGGTGGTCGTTTTTCAGCCTTTCTTACCTTGGCCATGTCTCTGAGTATTGCACACCTTGTGCTTTTGGGCACTCCAGTGATGTTGCAGCTCTGAAATATGGCAAAACTGGTGGCAAGTGGCATCTTGGCAGCTGTACGCTTGACTTTTCTCAGTTCACGGGCAGTTATTTTGCGCCTTGGTTTTTCTACACGCTTCTTGCGACCCTGTTGACTATTTTGAATGTAACGCTTGATTGTTCGATGATCACGCTTCAGAAGCTTGGCAATTTTAAGAGTGCTGCATCCCTCTGCAAGATATCTCACTATTTTTGACTTTTCAGAGCCTGTCAAGTCCCTCTTCTGACCCATTTTGCCAAAGGAAAGGAAGTTGCCTAATAATTATGCACACCCGATATAGGGTGTTGATGTCATTAGACCACACCCCTTCTCATTACAGAGATGCACATCACCTGATATGCTTAATTGGTAGTAGGCTTTCGAGCCTATACAGCTTGGAGTAAGACAACATGCATAAAGAGGATGATGTGGTCAAAATACTCATTTGCCTAATAATTCTGCACTACACACACACACACACATATGTATATAGTATCATATTTTTACCATTTTCATTCTGCGGGCCGGATTAAAAGACCAGACGAGCTGTAGTTTGCCCACTCTTAAATTTAAATAAAACCAAAGTAATATTATTTGGTTATCGCAAGGCAAATAAAAATTAAGAAGTAAAAATGGATGGTGCTTCAATAGACACTGTAACAGAAATTAGGTTTTTACGGGTGAGAATAGACAATAAATTAAGCTGGAAAACACACAAAGGACACATACAAACTAAGGTATCTAAAAGCATTTCAATAATTAATAAAGCCAAATTCCTTTTAAACTATAATGCATTGTATTCATTATCATACCTGTCAACATCCACGGCTCCATGCCCGTACAAACTGTCGTATTTTCCCGTACAAAATACAAAATAATCGTTTTTTTTCTTTCTTTTTTCGGAATAATGGATGATGGGAAATCCCCAGGCGACAGACACATGCGATTGACAAATTTGCGTTTTTCCGTACAGATTTTCTTGTACAGCGTATTAGTCTTAAAATGCATAAAAAAACGTACTTAGTACGGCAAAACCGTACAGGTTGACAGGTATGCATTATATTGTTCTCTAGTTCAGCCATTCTTAACATATTGTGCAGAAGTCTGAGGCAATAATTACAAAAGTTCACTACAGCCCCTTTTTATCCTCCAAAAATGTGCAATTAGAACCATTCACAGGGTAGGATATCGGGATCATACTAATATTTTATACCTGCAGTCCAAATTATTAAAATCGGATGATTTAGTAAAGTTTTTCTCTTCACAACTGCTATCTGAGGTCAACAAAAACATAGTGCCAGAAAACATCCATAAATTATTCATTCGGAAAGAGAGAAATTATAACTTAAGGGGCTGTAGAAAATTCATAATCCCAAAGGTGAGAACAACCAGGAAAAGTATGTGTGTGTCTGTGTGCGGAGTCTAACTTTGGAACAATTTACAAGACGAGATCAAACAATGTCCAACTATTCACTTGTTCAAATACAGATACAAAAACAATATTGGCAGAATACAGAGATAAAGAAATTACTGTACTAGATACCAGAGATTTGAAATACTGCGTTTACAACTATAGTTAACCTTGTTGTTATTGTTACTATTATTATATCATAACTGTTATTGCTATTGTTGTTAGCATTGGTGTCACAATGATATATAGTGACTAGTAGCATTATAACGCTAATATATGGGTACTACGATGATTAGTGCATAAAATATCTGACTATTATTATTATAATTATTGATATCTGACCTATGTAATATGTATACCCATGAGACTTTGTCATATTAGACACAAGAGGAGCTATCTGTAAAATGTATTCAATAGGGAAGATGAACTGGTAGGGAAAATAATTGCCTGCTTCTTATTACCCTTTTTCGAACATGTTATGTTAACATTTTTGTTGTTGAGTCATTGTTTTTGTCCTGTTTTTATTTTAATGTTCGAAATAAAGTTTTCATTCATTGTCTTTGTCCAAACTCATTTGCTTTAAGATCTTGGTGACAACACAACAGCAACTAGTAAGTCAAAGTCCGATTATATTGTTTATATATATATGGATGTCGAAGGCTGCTTGTTGTGTTTTATATATGAACACGCGCATCAAAGGCAGTGCACATACTGGAGGGTGACATGGTAATGGAAAGGCACGTTGGAGGTGAGGTGGGGCGGTGTTGTTCCAGCGGTTCTCTGACAATGTCTGCAGCCTCTTCAATATTTCATGAATGAGCAGCTGACATCTGCACACGCTGCCTCATTAGTCACAATTCTGACACGCAGCGCACACTTAGTGCCGTGGCCGCTATCGCTACTTGAATGCGGCAGCGACAGACTTCCGACAGCTCGGGCGGACCCCGGCCCACCTGGACCCCTGCGGGCACACTAAGGCTAGGTTCACATTGCAGGGAAACGTTTTTTATTTACCTGTACCGGATCTGTTGTAGTCTGTCTGAACGGCACATTTCCGGTGTTTTTTCACATCAGACCCAGGCCTCTTTTATAAGTGGTCGTAAATCCGATACATATCTGATCTTTTAATATGCGACTTCTGTGTGAATGGTCAAGGTGCTAGGGCTGCAACAACTAATCGATAAATTGGGTTAAAATCTATCATTAAAGCTTTGACAACTGATTAGATCATCGATTTGTTGTATCGCATGATGTATGAGCCAGTAAGTATGGTAAAGGGCAGCACGGCGCAGTTGTTAGCGCGTATGCGGGACAGTTCTGAGGTCATGAGATCAAACCTCCTGTGTGGAGTTTGCATGTTCTCCCCGTGCTTGCGTGGGTTTCTTCCGGGCACTCCGGTTTCCTCCCACATTCCAAAAACATGCATCCAAATTGTCCCGAGGTGTGGATGAGCGAGCAAATTGTCAGTCCCTGTGTGCCCTGCGATTGGCTGGCAACCAGTTCAGAGTGTCTCCTGCCCACTGCCCGAAGATGGCTGGGATGGGCTCCAGCACCCCCGTGGCCCTACTGAGGATAAGCGGTGCAGATAATGGATGGATGGATGGAAGTATAGTAAATCAATGCAAATAAGAGTGCACACAATTTCGTTGTAATGTGAGAGTTGTAGTGCTACTTTGGTGCGGTAGAGGGCGCCAAACCTGTTTTTATTAAAAAATTAAAATAAAATAAAACATTTTAATTGAACATTGCATCGTTACAAAGTTATAGATGTGTAATGTTTGACTTTTTCACCAAGAAACACAGTAAAACGTTTAAAGGGAACAGAAAGTGGAGAAACATCCATCCATCCTTTTTTTACGATTATCCAGGGTCAGGTCACAGGGGCAACGGCCTCAGCAAGGGGGCCTAGACCTCCCTCTTCCCAGCCATTTCATCGGGCTCATCCGACAGGAGATCAAGGTGTTCCCAGGTCAGCCTAGAGATGTAGTATGTCCAGCGTGTCCCAGGATGTCCCTGGGGCCTCCTGCCGGTGGGACATGCCGGGAACACCTCCCGAGGGAAGTGTCCAAGACGCATCCTTAGATAATTGAGCCACCTCAACTGGTTCCTCTCAATGCAGGGGAGCACTTGCTCTCGGATGGGTGAGCTTCTCACTTTATCTCAAAGGAAGAGCCCAGCCACCCTGCGGAGGAAACATTTCAGGTGCTTGTATCTGGGATCTTGTTCTTTCAGTCATGACCTACAGTTCATGACCATAGCTGAGGATAGGAACATAATTAACCAGTAAATTGAGTGTTTTGCCTTTCAGCTCAGCTCCTTCGTCACAACGACTAAGAACCATGGTCTCGGACTTGAAGGTGCTGATCTTCATCATGGCCGCGAAACGCTATCGTGAGAGCTGAAGATCACGGCTTGAGAAAGCCAATAGCACCACATCGTCTGCAAAAAGAGATGCGATGCTGAGGCTTCTAAACCGGACCCTTTCCTCACCAAGGCAGCGCCTAGAAATTCTGTCCATAAAAGTTATGAATAGAATTGGTGACAAAGGCCAGCCTTGGCGAAGTCCCACCGGAAATTAATCGGACAGACTGCCGGCACTGCAGACAGAACTCTGGCACCAGGCATTTAGGAACCACACAGCCGTAATAAGACTGTGCGGTACCCCTTACTTCCATGAGACAGAAATGCAGGAATAGAGAGAGAAAAACTCAGAAAAAGAGTAAAAAGAAATATTATAATAATGACATGTTTACCATGTTTAAGGTATTATATGTCATAATCATTTAGGGAATGTTATATTCAAAGATTTAACCAAAAAGACAAAATTGTTGACAAAATGTGTGTCAAAGTGGGTTTACATTTTTTCTATATATTTTTTGTGTATAAAAACATTTGCTACACATAAAACGAAATGTATTGCTATTTCTTTTTTGTTTTGTGTGATAAGTCCGAATATATGACATTTGGATAAGGAGGTAGGAAAATAGTTTCTTACATATTTGCAGGTGTATGTATTTTTGTTTATTGTCAAGTTAGTTAACAAACATGAAGTGAAATAGCTAATACTGTAATTCCCTAACAATAAGTCGCAGTTTTTATGATAGGTTGGCTTGGGGTGTGACTTATAAGTGAAATTATTAACACATTATTGTCATATCACATATAATTCTCACACCAAAATTTATGAGTGAAGTTATTAATACATATTATCAATAAAATACAATATTACCCGTACTGTATATCATGTTTCCGTAGTACAGTTGTTAACACATTCACCTGACGCGCAAGGTCCCCGGATCGAGACCGGGTGGGAGCATAGGTCTGAAGAGGGATGGGCACTACCAAGCTATACCTGCTTAAGACACAACACAAGAAATAGTGCCCATACGACCCAAGTGGTTAAGGGATCCAACTAATTGACCAACTGTATATCACTTCACGTTATTTTCACACCAAACCGCAAGAGGGCGCTCAAGGCCTGTGTTGATCATTTCAACATTGCCAATAATTTATAAAATGAACCGAGCAGGCAGCACTGCGGTGCAGTGGTTAGCACGTGTGCGGCAGAGTTTTGAGGTCATGAGATCGGACCTCCTGTGTGGGGTTTGCATGTTCTCCCCGTGCTTGCGTGGGTTTCGTCCGGGCACTCCGGTTTCCTCCCACATTCCAAAAACATGCATGCTAGGTTAATTGGCCGGTCCAAATTGTCCCTAGGTGTGAATGAGCGAGCAAATGGTCTGTCCCTGTGTGCCCTGCGATTGGCTGGCAACCAGTTCAGGGTGTCCCCTGCCCACTGCTCTAAGATAGCTGGGATGGGCTCCAGCACCCCCGCGACCTTACTGAGGATAAGTGGTGCAGATAATGGATGAATGGAACAGAGAAGAGCTAAAAAAAAATAACAATTTTTTAAAAAATACATCGAAAAGAAAATCATTCTGCAGATTACAAGCCGCAGAAAACGTTAATCAAACAGCAAAAAGAAAGTTGAACTGGGAATTCCAACTCTTTAGAGAACCAGCTTTCTTTCACCTCCCAAACGACTCGGGTTTTTTTTTGTGGATTTAATCAACACATAATAAATTATTATTATGCAACATTATGCACATAATTACTTAAGAAAGAGAAATATATGCAAAAAAGACACGAATGAACAAAAGAAAGAAAAGAACAAATTCAACTAAAAGGGGAAAAATAGAGATAAAAGAAAAAAAAACAAAAGGAGAAGCGATTAAAGAAAGGGGGAACCTAGAAAAAAAAGTTTTTAGGGGGATCCTTTGTCCTTATATTATCACTGATAATGTAATATTATGAACAAAATTAATATTTAAAAATATACATATTTTACCGATTGTAGTACCTTTTTACTCTACAGTGCGCTTTTAAGTCATTTAAACTTTAAAGTTGCCGATTACAAAAAGGTTCAAAGTCAAAAAACTCAATCTGTGAAAAACAAACATCAATTAAAAGTATTGACAGCAACAGCAAACTATTAAATACATGAATATACTTTATTTTTACACCCATTTCATATAAATACATTATCCCTGAGAGACACATGAAACATATTGAATACTGTATATTTGAAGGATTTCAACCAACCGTACAAACCCTGAACAGTGAATTTCTCTTAAAGGTGAGAGAAGTTCATGCCAAAAAATACAACGGGAAAGTCTAAACCAAACACAAAAGGTGCTTTGTTTTATTTTGGTTTGAAATCTGTCATTTTAGTGGGTCGACTTAAAACAGTTGATTGTGAATAATGTCCGCACTGTGCATTTAAATTAGTCATGACGTGGCTCTCATTCACCATTAAAGCATTAATATCAGCGTAATTCTTCTTGGCACAGGAATGCTAATGTGTGAATAATTGAACAAAAGACTCATTTCTATTAAACACCACTTAACCGCCGCCTCGGACATTTATATTTATAACAAAGATGAATTAGTAAATATGCTTTCAGGTATCACCCTCAATTGTTGTGCCACTGGAACACGGGGCGGCTGACAATGCCGATTCGCCGCAAGAGCCCCATTTACACTTTCCAAATTCGACCCAATGCTGGGAAATTATTATGCACCACAGCCCATTTGTTTGGTGGATTATAATGCTACAGCGCCATCTGCTGCAGAAATGATGAACAACCGTTTTGTTCTGTTTCTTTCATTTGTCAGGCACAAATTCGAACGTTTTTTTGGTAATGAGTTAGACCAGGGGTCAGGCATCTTTTTGACGCAAAGAGCAATATAAGCACAAAATGTTTCGATTTTTGTAGATGGAGCCAAAACATATATTTTAAGATATAAATTAAACAAAACCGCCAAACCTGCTCTCCAGACAAATGTTTATTTTTTGGCATATTTTATTTCACTGCTCAACATTTGATGGTTTAATAAAATGATTTAATAATGATACAGGGCCTATATCTCCTAACAATATGAATATACCACTTAAAATGTGTCTTTTCTCGCAGTCACTTAAAACTGAAGAAATACTGCATTTGAGGGTACCAACGTATTTACATTCAGTTCCTGCCCTGTGTATAACTCCGCCCAATCCCACCGCTCACCCAATCAAATTGCTCTATGTGCCTTGCAAGAGCTTCTGGGTGATGAAGTTGTTTCTGTGAGCTTTTATTTGAAAGTGTTTCAACTCTGAACATGGATTGCTCAACAAACTTCCATATAAAGGATTATTTAGCGATTTACAGCCAAAACGAGGTCGGTTGGTGCAACACCTCAACTGTAAACGGCCATTAAAATTGTGCCGTACTGGACGGAACCCCCTAGAAATCAGTCTTATGTCACCTCTACAGGTATAACAAACAGCGCAGTGATTATGCTTGATGGCTGTTGAGATTGTCGTGTTTGTTTAGCTGCTGTTGGTGTCGGTGGATTTGTTCAGACCGAGGACAATCGACTTTGGCCTGGACGGATCTATCGACACTAACAAAGTTGTTATATAATGAAATTGTGAATATGCTTGATTGCTAATAAGATTTTCGAGAAGGTTTGTTCAAACATCACTTTATGTTTGCTGTTAAAAACATCATATTGGAATATAATATTGTGAATGTGCTTATTTGCTGTTGAGATTGTCATGATTGTTTTCTGTTTTTAGTGTCAATAAATTTGTTCAAACCAAAAAAAAAAAGATTGTTAAGTCGAGTACCTTATGATCAACTGGCATGTTAATAAGAGACGGCATGTCACGCTAGAACTTTTGCTTGGCCATAAGGCTGAGAGTATGAGTCCTGGCTCCTAGGCGTTGTAGCGTATTATAAACTAACCAATATTGGATAATGAATAAAGAAGATAGAACAATAGCCCTTAAAAAATCCCCCCATTGTGAAACAATATGATGAGAAATTTCTAAGCCCTCAAGGGCCATATGGAACTGACTAACAACCAATTGCTCTCAGGAAAAGGAGTTACAAACGGCTCACCGCCATAGTTCCACAACTCCCTGACTTGGACATTTAGCATTAATTGTTTCAATTGTTAATTGCAGTGATCCAACCTTACCTGTACTATGGACTGGTTTAACATTTCACAATTTTCTCGTGCCATTGCCCAATATCATTAGCATTGATAACAAGTAATCCTAAATCCAGTGTCTGAAATAAAGTCTGCCCAGACGCCCGGGGCGTGTATCTTTTACGTCGAGCATACAACTTACACAACTCAATAAACCCTTCTTTTTCCATTTTTCGGGGATTGTTTTGCCCTGATCAGGCCTGGTAAAAGTAAAATAAATGTAATGGAAAATAAAGCATAAGGGTTCTCTGAACTCAGTTGGACATCGTTAAGAGATACTTGATCGAGAAAAGATTTAATTTAAAAGTTTTTAAGGACACCTAAAACAACGCACCACACCTTTAACTCTTTCAGTGCCAGACGTTTCTCTTAAATGGAAAGTGACTTATTTCAAAGGCCTAAAGAAAAATTGAATTCCAAATCCAAACAATGCTTGTCAAACACAAGGTAATTCTGCTTGCAAAATACCATTTTAATGCAAGAACACTGAACCTGTGCATGCATGATTCGAAAGTGTTTCAGTGTGTAATATTTCCGTGACGTGATCACACGATGGCAGTCCCCAAGGCATTACTGTGGACGTGCACAAAAACATCACGAAACATCATTCCTCTCTGCTCCAACGATGATGAAGGAACCTTGTAATCTTTTTTTTATAGAGAAAAAAAGCTTAATTGACATGTTAACTGTCTGTACTTATTCATATCTTCACTTTGTCACTACGCCTACTCAACATACGAAGCTGCCGACACACTTCAACTACTGAAAATTGGAAGCAGTAGTAGCAAGTGAGGGCTCCCTTGTTGTGTGGACAAAGATCTGATTAAAGCCATTCCTGCCATCGAATTGTGATTTATCACACTAGGATAATTCCCATAGGAATGATACATACTGATGACCTACGCCAAACCCTTTTTAATATTTTTTTTAAGTAAAACAAGAAAAATAAAGATGTATTTTTACGTTTTGCCACTCAGGGTCAACGATTCTAAAAACAGATATGTAATTGGCATTGAATGGGTTGATAGTGATATGTATCAACCCTTAAGATCTTTCCCTCCACATTTTCCATGCAGGCAAAAAAGACTGTGTTTAGTCACAACATGTTAATTGGGTAAAATGACTCTACAGTACACTGTATAAACAAACTATATAAAGAGTTCACTTACTTGATTTGATGTATCCATTGTACGTGTTTTTAGCTGAGAACAGAAAACGGAGAAAGGTGTGACATGGGTGATGAAAAATGACAACTACTGTATTTCAAATTTTCATAGAGAATACAAGCTTGTTGATTTGGGGTAGTGCTTAAATTATTTCAAAGTTACTAAAGAAAGCAGCTAAGATATTACAGAAGTTCATCAATAGAGAACAACATTATTATTTCCCATTTTTAAACGGATACTGTTATATTTGATCATTATATGCGCTTGTATTGCATAGTGCAGGGGTGTCAAACATGCAACCCACAGGCTGGCTCAGGCCTTCCAAGGGTTTGCTGCCTTTGACACTGTGGACCATTATATCTTACTAGAACGGTTGGAAAAATGAATTGGTCTTTCAGGAAACCGTCCTCTTATGGTTCAGATCCTACCTCTCAGATAGGACAGATTGTGGTAAATATGGTGAAATGACATCTGAGCCCTTTGGTGTTACCTGTGGTGTTCCGCAGGGTTCAGTACTTGGCCCCTTTCTTTTCAGCATTTACATGCTTCCATTAGGTGATATTATTTGCAAGTATGATGTCAGTTTCCATCGCTTCGCAGATGACACTGAACTATATTTTCTGATGGCCGATCCCCTTTTCTCTTTATTTTCCTCTCATTCTCTATCTCTCCAAGTATCTTTCTCGTGCTGTCTTACCTTTTCACTTTCTGCCTTTTTTTCTTTCATTCTCTTTAATCTACTAGTCCGGCCCCCGTGACTTTTTTTCTTTCCACCACGTGGCCCCAGACGAGTTTGACACACCTTGTGTATTACAGCCGAAAACGAGTGCTGCAAAGGACAAGAATACAAACTATGGAGACAAAAATGCACCATTTTACTTCTAAAAGGAACACCTGTTATTTCACTTAAATTATTTTTATTAATATTTATTTTTGTTCTTCTAAACAAATTGGATGAATTGTGAAATTGATAAACTAATATAAAATGAAATATGACTTGCACATGTAAATGCAAATGAAAAAAATTGGATATGACCACATTCTTTGTTCACGTATTATCAATTTATTGGATTTCATTGAGACAATATAGCAATTTGTCATTTATTTACCCTCTGAGCAATTTTCTAACCCGATCCAGCCTGCTAGTATTTTCCTAAATAAAAGATGTGTGATATTAACACATTCTGCCACAAGGCGCCAGTAGAGGAGGAAAAAGCAAGTTTGATTATTTGTTGGTCTGTTTAAAGACAATGAGTAATAATAAGTGCATATTACTTTCAACATTTTCATCCTACAGATAAACAAAACCACGAAAAACTTCATTACCAAAAAAATATTGATTTATATAATGAGCAAAAAAACACCAACTATTTTTTATTATTCTTTCTTTCTTACTATTTTTTATTTTTCCTCCATGTCCATTAGGGCGGCTTAACCTCAGGAGGATTCCCGGCTCCTCCGTGTTATATGTTAAAGTGTCCTTGGGCAAGACACTGAATCCCTAATGCCCTCAATAAGCATTTAGGTGCCTTGCATCGCTGACTCCCTATTGGTGTGTGAGTGTGTGTGTGAATGGGTAAGTGTGAAGTACATAGTGAAGCGCTTTGGGAGGTCTTCATTGACTTGAAAAGCGCTATATAAGCATTTATAAAGAGCAAAAATTGAGAAGAAAAATGTGCTTTTTGGTCACTTTAGGTCTCCGTAGTTTGTATTCTTCCTTGTGCTTTGTAGCACTCGTTACGGAGACATTTAATGGTCAAATATTGCACACAGTTCCTTTGTGGGATCACTGCTTCTCCAAAAACAATGCTTAAATCTTTATGGAAGCCACTTAGTATGTTTTAGTAAGTTAGCTTGGTAAAATAATATGTTAGCAATCTGTGTTTTGGTACATGTTTGACGTCAAAGGCAAAAAAAAAGAGATCCCTAAAGGTCGTCCGGAGCCCTCGGGCGGTGGCGTGATAACAGGGGTGCCGCCCGTCCTGACATGTGTCGCCTGCAATCGGGGGTTCACGCCACAAACGGAGCGAGCATCTGTCCTGCTGCCTGCTGGTGAGGAACTGTCACCCCGACTTTGCTGAAAAGCGGTACCGGAAAAACTAAAACAAATTGCAAACATAATTCTCACGTCAAGCCGTGTAAGGCTCTTCTGCAGCCATGCCAGGGAGCATGACTATTTTTATGTATTTTTTGACGAAAACGGTCGACAGCCCACAAGGCTCTACAACAAAATTGCGAATGCCTTGTGCAATACATTAACCCAATGAAAAAATACGGTTATTCATAAATATATTTACCTTTCTATTTCACATATTTTATGTATTAGCTCTCTAGATGTTTAATTACCCAACCCCTTACCAATCCTGTAAAATTCGCCTTAAGTCCCAATCTAAGATGTACCCAAATTAAATTGAATGCTGTTATTGAACCGTTTGTAGATCATGGACGGTTTTTGCTTTCTTTTGAAAAGTAACACACTCAAGCTTTGTCCCAAACTGATATAATCACTGCATGTGATATTTCAAGTAATCTAAGTTGAAACAAACAAAAATAGAAGTTTTTTATTCTGACCTAATTTTTCTTTCTTTGCAATCAATTGCGTGCTGATGAGTGTAGCATGGGCATGCATCTTTGATGAAAAACAGGTAAGACAATAGCTTGGAGCCTTATCTGGTACCTCATCAAATTTGATTACAATCTGCAAAACTAAACCGTATTAACACATTTTTCTAGAGGTAGGCTTAGCTGTTTTTAGAAGTGACTATTTGGTGACGACAAGTTTATAGCAATAAAAACTCTGTAACTGTGTATTTTACTTTGGCTTATTTTTTAGACCTTGTGAAAGAGTTGTAAATGTTTGACTTATTTTTCCAGAAGTCAATCAATGATTGTGCACACATGCGTGTAATAATGGTGCGTGAAAATGAATCAGATAATACGTATTTGAACACCCAGCTATTTTGCTATTTCTCCCACTTTCAAATCATGGAGGGGTCTGAAATTGTAATCATAGGTGCATGTCCACGATGAGAGTGATAAACTAAAAAGGAAAATCCTGAAATCACAATGCATGTTTTTTTAACGATTTATTTGTGTGATACAGCTGCAAATAAGTATTTGAACACCTGTGTACCTTCTACAATTATGACCCTGAAATACCTGTTAGTCCACCCTTTAGAAGTCCACCTGCACTCCATGTATCATCCTGAATCAGATGCACCTGTTTGAGGTCATAAGCTGCATAAAGAGGAGACGCCTTTCCACCCCATACAATCAGTGAGACTTGAACGTGTAACATGGCGAAGACTAAAGAGCTGTCCAAAGACACCAGGGACTAAATTGTACACCTCCACAAGGCTAGAAATGGCTACGGAGCAGTTGCCAAGCAGCTAGATGAAAAAAGGAAGAAGCTCAACATGACAGTCAATCTCAATCAGAGTGGAGCCCCATTCAAGATATCATCTCATGGGGTCTCAATGATTCTAAGAAAAGTGAGGAATAAGCCCGGAACTACGAGACAGGAGTTGGTCAATGACCTGAAAAGAGCTGGGACCATCACTTCCAAGGTTACTGTAGGTAATACACTAAGATGTCATGGTTTGAAATCATGCATGGCACGAAAGGTTCCCCTGCCCAAACCAGCACGTGTCAAGGCTTATCTTAAATTTGCATATATGACAATTTGGATGATACAGAGGAGACATGGGAGAAGGTTGTGTGGTCAGATTAAACCAAAATAGAACTTTTTGTTCATAATTCCAGTAAGCGTGTTTGGAAGAAAACGAGTGTAGAGTACAATCCAAAAAACACCATCACTACAGTGAAGCGTGGGGGTGGTAGCATCATGCTTTGGGAGTGTTTTTCTGCACTTGGGACAGGACGAGTGCACTGCATTAAAGAGAGGATGACTGGGGCCGTGTATTGTGAGATTTTGCGGGACAACCTCCTTCCCTCAGTCAGAGCATTGAAGATGGGTTGTGGCTGTGTCTTCCAACACGACAACGACCCGAAGCACACAGCCAGGAAAACCAAGAAGTGGCTTCATAAGAAGCATATTAAGGTTCTAGCATAATTTTCCTCATGTAGGTTTTAAATCAGGAGATGACTTGACACTTATGAACAATGAAGAATGGACTTTGAAGAATGACTTGAACATGGAAGATATTCCCAACACTGCAATGTTGATTTGGTTGTATTTTTGTTTTGTTGTTTAGTTTTTTGATTCCATGTGCCATTTTATCCAGTGCGGCTTATATACAGTGCCGTGAGAAAGTATTTGCTCACTTCGTGATTTCTGTGTTTTTTTGCATTTGTATCACTCACAAGGTTTCAGATCATCAAAACAATTTTAATATCACACATAGACAACCCAAAATAATACAAAACACAGTTTTGATTTGTCAATTCCATTCAGTAAGGCACAAAAAAAATCAAAACCTATCTGGCTCTATGTGAAAAATTAATTGCCCCTGAACCTAGTGGTGAGTTGGGCCACCTTTGGCAGCAATAACGGAAATCAAAGCTTTCAATCGATGGTAATGAGTCTTTCACAATTCTCTTCTTTGCCAAATTGTTTCAAATCTGCCATATTGGAGGGTTTTTTTTTTTCGTGACTTTCTGTTTAAGCATCTCAGGAGAATTCAAATTCAGGCTTCGACTTGGCCACTGCAGAACCTTAAATTTGTTTTTTTTGAGCCATTCAGAGGTGAACTTCCTGCTGTGTTTCGGATTGTTGTCCTGTGGCATGATCCAAAAGCACTTCAGTTTGAGGGCACAAACCAATGGCATGACGTTCTTCAAGATCTTCTGGTAAACTGAATTTTTCCATCAACCACAGCAAGTGGTCTTGGCCTTAAGGCAGCAAAGCAGCCCCAGACCGTCACACTGCCACCTACATGCTTTACTGTTGGTATCATGTGCTTTTTTTCAAATGCTCTGCCATTTTTACAAAAGATGTTACGGGCTGCACACCTTCCAAAGAATGACATTTTTGACTCATCAGTCCACAAAATGTTTCTCCAAAAGTCTTGAGGATAATCAAGATGCTTTTTAGCAAATGAAACGACACTTTGTGCTTTTAGCGACGGAACTGGTTTTCACCTGTGAACTCTCCAATGGATGGTATTCAACTTAGAACTTAACTTAAACAACTTAACATTAAAATAACATTCAAATTCCTTTGCTCCTATGTCAATGTATATATTAAAAAAACAAACTTAAATATCCCAAAAGATTTTGCTCTCCTTAATATATCTCCTGTCAAAAGTGGAAATATAAAAATGCTACACAAATTATTTTGTAAAAACGTCACAACATTCTGAGAACAGGGAGCCTGATGTGCTTACCTTTGGCGCAGACGGAGTAGAGCGAGAGAGGGAGGGAGTGCCTGCACTTTTTGCATAGCTCCACCCATCCCTCCCACTCACCCAATCAAATAACTAAGTTCTCTTCCGGTGTTTTGGCGTATTTACAATTTGTTCCGTGGATTCATCAAAAAGTATCTGAACACTGAACACAAATTATATAGTGAACTTTTATAAAAAGGATTCTTTAGCGTTGTACAGCCAAAACAAGTTTTTTTGTGTGACACCTTGACTGTAAATCATAGTGAAAACGTGCCCTAAATATTCTGAAAAGTACTGCTTTGTAATTCAGCTTTGGTTTTGCATTTGCGTGTATCTGAACAGGATTAATGGCTCATGTTTTGAACGAGATGGAGAAAATTTGCATGCAATTAAATTTGTCTCTGAGCCATAGGTACTCACAGAAAGAGCCATATATGGCTCGCGAGCCATAGGTTCCCAACCCCTGGTATATAGTATAGTGTACGTCATATATGAAGGAATAGGTAAAGTGACTAAAACGTCAGAATATGATGTTCAGGGATGAGACGGCGTTGTTCATATTGACGGGCCATTAATAACAATAATGTAAAATGGTCTTGCGGGCCGGATATGATTACACGGCGGGCCGGACGTGGCCCGCGGGCCGTGAGTGTTAGGGGCAATTACTTTTTCATATAGGTTTTTATTTTTTTGTGCCATGATAAATGGAATCAATATTTCATAACTGTGTTTCTTGTTGCCTTGGTTTGGCTCTGTGTTATATTATAATCTGGGGCATCTTACAGTGCGGAAAATACAGTAGCCATTGAGGGTAGGTGGACAAAATTACACCGTGTAGCAACTTACATTTCTTGCATCCGCATTTCTTGATGCGTTTAGGGTCACTGACGTCATCGTGGCAAGCCTTACAGTAAAACAGCGCTCTGCAGACAACAACAAAACCAAACCAGTCCAGGTGATAAAAAGAAGTGAATTGTGGCGGCGGTTACCTCTTGACTTCTTTGGCATCACTGGCAATAAAGAAGCCCAACGTCCCTTCCTGCATCTTCACATGGTTGCCAGGGTTAACGAGCGTGCTGAAATCGATCAAAATATCATTCAGAAATAGAAAATTGTAAGTAGTCTTGACCATGGGTGAATATGATACCTGCTTTCCCGCTGATCTGACTTGTACTCAATGGCGATCAACAGAAGTTTCAGCTTCACGTAGCACAGCCTAAAGAAAAATACAAGTGTTGATTTCATTCCAGAAGTTTTTTATTCTTAAAGGTGTATGTAACTCTAAACATTCTTCTTGCTGATGCCAGCTTCCGAATGAAATCATAATTGCAGGCCCTTTTGTTGCACGTGCAGGTATGTAAAATTCTTAGACACGCTCAAATAAATGTTTCCCTTTTCATCTTTTTGGGGGTTTACGTAGGCATTTGGATTGTATTTGAAACAGTCCTTTTTTTACTTTCAACATTTTCATCCTACAGATAAACAAAACCACGACAATGCGCATGATATCACTCTCCTCTCCCCATCTATTCTGCCTTCTTCACTTCAGCGTAATGCACTTTGTGGCTGGAACACCGGTGATAAAAGATAAATGCAGAAACACACAGTGGGGAAAAACAAATAGAGAGGCTCTTATTTCAGTTGGGCATGGTTAACACACACTTAATAAAGAAAATAAACTAAACTTCCCACCTTTAAGTCATTTGATTTTGCATCTGGTAGGGGTGGGGAATACTTGAAATTCTGGTCTTGATCCGATCCAATTTCTAAACAATGTCTTATCAAATACCAATACGATTCTTTTTGCTTGAAAATGTCAGGATTCAGCCTCCTCAACTGGATTGTAATTGCGATATTCACAACACAAAGATTTTAGGCACTAAACATGTGATATTTTCTACTAGATAATTACAATGCAAATATTAACAAAACATTAAAAAGACAACTATTTCTATCACAACTGTTTCAGAACATAATTCAAGAGACCAACCAAAAAATGAAATGTAAGGAAAATATCAATAGTTGATAATAACATGAAGAAAAATCCAAGAAACATACAAATACTTTATAACAATATCAAAAAGTCGACTCAAATACCTTCCATTGGACAATATTTTGAAAATAAAGTCAATTGTGAAGATTAAGTGTGATTTGGCTTTAATTCTCAGCATTTGGTTATCTGATCCAATGAAGAAGCAGTTTTGTCTCTGTTGCCAATATTGTGGAGAAAAACCGTTTAACTTTAAGAATGTAGTTATATAACAGTAACCAATAAAGGTCAATAAGCCCTGATTGTCCAAATACGTTGATGTGCTCGGATTGGAATTTTCTTGGAGTGAAACTGTTACACAACCAGTGTACATGGCCAGCTGCCAATAAACACGACCATTTCCTGGTCAGATCAATCAAGCCCACACTCGACTCAATCGTCTCACTTTCATCAGTATTTAGGATTCATTTTTCTTGTGACAACGGATTTACAGGATTTTTAACATGTTTTATTCTGTTTTATTTGGTAAATCAGGAGAATTTAGAATCTGAGCTTCTGGAAGAACCATTTATTCTTGCCGGTCTTGTACCTCTCCTCAAACTTAACCTTGGCCTCACGTCTGGCTTTGGACTTGAGGCCGGGGTCTCTAAAGACATCCTTGTTGACCACCCTTTTGTCCAGGGGGATATCCACGGAATATCTGGTGGCCATGAGGTGCTTGTAGTTGAAAACTTTGACAAAAGCCTTGATCTTGGACCTCTTGGCAAGCTTCTTCTGGTTCATGGAAGCGGTCACCCATGAGGTGGTTGTAGTTGAAAACCTTGAGAAAAGCCTTGATCTTGGACCTCTTGGCAAGCTTCTTCTTGTTCATGGAAGCGGTCACCTTGCGAGGGTAGCGGTCGATGCCGGCTACCAGGGCGTGGCTGTAGGGCCGATTGGCTGTGCCATTGTTGATGTTCTTCACGATGACTGCTTTGCGACCGGCGTAGCGTCCAGAGAGGACCATGAACACCTTACCAGGTTTCATAAACTTCCGCATTTTGGTTCTGTTCACATTATTGGTTGCACCTTGTTGCTCTCTGTAGGGTGAATTTTTTGTTCACTTGTTTGTGTAAATTAGTGGTCTTTCCCCAGTAGCAGATCACTTTAAAAGTCCAAACTGCACTTCCTGTTTACTTCTGTCATTTTACAATACAATACAATCAAGCATTTGCTTGGTGCCGATAATATTTAGAACAAGGTTGATCCACCCGCCCCTACCATTTTGTTAAAGTACTTACTCGCAGATAACCGGAAAGGACAACCCCACAAAGGCACTTGATAAGTACTCGGTATACATCTCATTGGCGACACCCTCTAGGTAGTACTTCTGCCATGTGTCCTCCTCGATCTAGGGTAAGAACAACATTACAAACTGTGTTTTTCGAAAAGCTGGCTGCAACCGGACCTCACCTTGATGAAGGACCTCATGGAGAAGAGGTTAGCTAGCATGGTGGACAGCCCTTGGGCAAGGCAGCTCTGAGCGATGAAGCCCAGCTTGAGCTCAGCTAAGCAGATAGCGTCGTCACCCTCCTTCCAGTTCCAGCTTGGGATGTTCAACAGGTGCGCCTGACAGTGGTCAAAAATCAAGGTTTTTGTAGGGTAACGTATACTGTACTTATTCGTGTATAGCATGCTTGTTTTTTAAAATAAAAAATAACTTTTGGGTGTGCTTTATACACAAGGTATTGCTGTAATCGTGCAATACAGACACCCCCCACAACTTCACCTTTTCCTTGTTGCTGGTTCAATGCTCCGCAGATTTTGAATTGAATTGTCTTTCTTGTCATTGATATCAACGAATTGTGCATCGTAATTAGAGCAGACAGCACACAACAAATGCCTTCACAGGAGCATGTTGAGGGGGGGGGCTTTGAGTGTTGGGTTTGTGTGACTCTCTTTGTGCAAGACTGTGATACACTGGTGTATGTTGTCAGTCAAACAGCGGGGCACGCCCAGTCGATGTGTCCAACAGCCCCCACTCCCTCTTGTACGCCCGTGGAATCTCCATTTAAGTCGGCGCCATGTTTGTCCGGGATTCTGCCTCCTCGCTGTGCCGTGTATCACTGGCGCTCGCTCATACCAGAAAACACAGTTCAATCTAGTGGTCAAACGTTACACATTGGGGCTTTAAGATCATAAAGCAAAAATAGTACTTATGAATTATGTAAAATGCTAAATTCTATGATAATAAGACATGGGTTTTTTTGCAATGCAAACATTTTCAAAATTATTAAAATGGGCAGTGAAAGATACAAACATATTACCTTGTTGTGGTATTGCAACATCTGAGTAATGATCCGTATCTTGGGGTGATAGTTCTTGATCGAAATGACCCTATCATGACATTTAAATACACGGTTACATAACCAGAATCATAAACATTTCTTTAGAAAGTAGTTTTGAAATCAAAAGAAGCATTCCATATTTCATTAGAACCAGTAACGTGCAGTCAGGAGAGGCAGGTGAGGATGTGACTTGCCTGTAATAATGGAATATAAAATTTAAAATATAGTAAATGTTTTTTTTTTTCCAGCGTTTAAGTTCTTGTTCTTTCAACTTCTTTTTTTAAATCGCTGAATTTTCACATTCTGAATATTCTTAAACAAAATGTATGTCATGATTACCGATTTGGATCACCAGTGCCCGCTCATTTGGCGCCAGCCTCTGCGGGCTATCTGATTGGTTCCCTGTCCCTTTTAAAGCCCAGTCCTGTCACTCTCCAGTTGTCAGTTCGTCTGCGAACCTCTGTTGTTACAAGGCAAGCCTTTTTGAACCTGACTCCCGCCTGTCCCGTTTTTGCACCCATTTTTCCACCTGTCCGTTCCTGATCTCCCCGTTTGTCTGTGGCTACGACCTGTTTCTGATCCCGACCCAGTCTGCTTTTCTGTGCCGACTTACAACCCGTTTTTGATCCCGACCCCGTCTGCTCTCCCGTCCCGGCTTACGACCCGTTTTTGATCCCGACCACCTTTTTGCTCTCCTGTCCCGGCTATCGACCTGTTTTTCCGTCCCTGACACCGCCATCTCTCGCTTCGGAAGAACCACTTCCGTAGTCGGATCATGATCCGATTGCGAGAGCGACTTGCTTCCCGCGTCCAGCGAGCACCGGATCGCGGGCGTCGCCCTTCCTCTTTCTATCAATAAAACTAGTGGTTAACGTTACGTTACGGTCCTGATTCCGTGCTGGTCGTGACAAAGTATGCAAAGTAATACTTTGATGAGCTTTTGCAGAAGGGCACGAAATTATCTTGCCTCGTGGCAGAGGGCGATAGTGAAACCAAAGATTCTGATTTGACAATATGTTTAGTAATAATATAGCAAGCTAACAAGTCCAGCCTTCTACTATTTTTTTCTTGTTGCATGGCCTTTTTTATCAAAACAAAGGATTACCGTATTTTCCGCACTATAAGGCGCACCGGGTTATAGGACGCACCCCGAAAAAATAGTTTTTGGTCCTATATTTGACACACATAAGACGCACCGGATTATAAGGCGCTACGATGGGAACGTCGACAAAACAGTCAGATAGTTCAGTCAAACCCTTTACCCCCTTAACATTCCCAAAGCTTGCAAAGACGCAAATACGTGTCGAGAACACGTGCGGATGCGGTGTCCGTACGATGTCACTCAAATGCATCGTTCCATCATTCGGAAGGTTAAAGTCTTGGGATTCAAGAAATGCCAACCATTCCTTAGTTTCTATTTTCGCTCGCAACATTACTGTGCATATGACAATAAACACTTGGAATTTAGTTGAATTTAAAAATAGACACTCCATTCCATCCATTATCTGCATCGCTTATCACAGAAACATCGAGTTCAGTCTGAAACAAGATACAGGGAAAATACAGTATATAGCCGAAGTAGCTCACCAAAGTCGTTGTGTTCAATAATAATGTGCAGCCATGGTCCTTTTACATCCGTGTGTTTAGTAAATCCAGGAGAATAAAATATTTACAAATACAGAAGAGTAAAAAAATGCTTTCTGTATGCCGTCAACCACGTGCTATACGCATTCATCTTTTTCGGCCAATTGCAGGCTTTGTTTTGCCGCTTCAGCCAATGCCAGCCTGTAAATGATAAAAAGATCCGCCCCTTGACCTCGGAATAACTTTAGCCAATAGTGATCGATTCAAATGATGATTGACACATTGGTTAGCCAATTAAACGCCGGGAAATAAATCCCAGCATACACCGCGGACTAGTTGGCGTTCGGGGGAAAATCTAGTCGGCGGCTGCAAATTAGTTGGAAGACTTTGCGATTTAAAATTGATCCATAAATAAGGCGCACTGTATTATAAGGCGCATGGTCAGCTTTTGAAAAAAATTGAGACTTTTAGGTGCGCCTTATAGTGCGGAAAATACGGTACCTATAAATGCTTTTATTCAAAAGGAGCAGAGCATAATTTTTAAGTTATAACAAGGCATGCCAACAACTTTTTTTTTTTATGTGATGAGTGTATTCGCTTTTTAATATAGGACACCCACAAAGGAGATGACATAGGCATCCAGACTATTATAGCACGCTGTTGTTCATTGTTTACATAATTGTCTGCTATATTCTTTCATTCCACACACTTTGAGGCAGACCTTTTTTTTAACCACGACGATTTAATAAAAAGGGTTGGGGAGGACCTTTTGGGTTGGGTCCGCTTCTGTTGCTAGTTCAAAATCCGTTGATGTAATTTCTCCTTATTTTGAGTGTCTATTAAACTTTAAAATAATCACTATGCTACATTTTATAGATTGATTTATTTCTCTGCTAATCAAATGATACATAAGATGTACAGTAGGTTGACTGATGCTTTTATTCGATAAAAAACAGCAAATACAGTTCATAAATAAGACAAGAAAACGCTTTTTCTATGCGACAGGTTTATGCCTTTTTAATATTGGACACCTGCAAAGGAGATCACATAGGTTGCCAGTTTAATTAAACTATAATGCCTTCTATTGTTTGTTATTTTGACTTATACACCGTTTACATCATTGGCAAGGGCTAAGGGGAGGACATTTTAGAACAGGTTAGAATTTAATATCTAGGGTAGGGTTCTCTCCTGTTCTCTTTGCAAGTTTAAAATCCATTGACATCTTCTCTATTTTTGATTGTATACTGAACTGTGAACTTATCACTATGCTTTCTTGCTCTCCCAGTCAAATAATAAGATACAGGTTCCTTTGTTTGTAAATCTAGGTGTGCCTCACCAGACACAAACCTCACTGAAGGTCACCGATTCGAAACTAAACAGTTCTTTGTATGACTTGATGAAAACATCAGTTCACCTCATTATGTTAGAGGCGTCCTCAGCGTCGGGATCGGCGCAGTATTTGTTAGCCAAAATCAAACAGGCATCAGCCGATTCAATCTGAGGAAGGGAAATAAATACGCCCTGCAAAATCCAGTCAGGAGAAATCGTGCAACTGTCCTTGGCAGGGGTTTACTTTGACTCTGGCGAGATCGTGAGGGTTGAGGACTGAACCTTGATAGAACTCCACTTGGGTGAAGTGGCGCTTGAACAAGGCTTCCAGCTCAAGATTAGGGGAAATACTGACACAAACGCAAAAACTTTAGATACTTTTCTCAATATGACCAGAATTCGGTTTTGCCACTTACTTATGGAGAAAAACAATTTCTACATTGACATCATCCCTGTCCTTGTGCAGGAAGTCTTTGAGGAAGTTAGAGACACTCTCCAAGGTGATGTGGCCACACACCACAATGTGCCTGAAGGGAAGGGGTGAAGCAGAGAGTTTAGTGACTCTTCTGACGGGACCAGTGGAGACAAAACATTTGCAACGGATACGAGAAGCAATTGCGATGAGGTGATCTGTTCGGGAGGACGAACGAGCATGGGATGATCTGAAGAGAGCGAGCGTTGCTGGATTAAGAGGGATCAGACTTGATCTAGGAGATTATTTTCACAAATTAATTTTTATTTGTGCTTCGTCCAAGAGATACAATTTAAACTTAATACGGGCTTATATGCCGTTTTAAATTCAAGGAAATTTAATGCAGATAAAAGTATTGTCTTTGTCAAAATATCTTTTTTAAATTGACCGTAATTTCCGCACTATAGGCGCATCGGATTATAAAGAGCACCCCTGAAAAAAGCCTTTTGTTGTAATTATTATAGATGAGGAGCATTAGTCTATAAGGCACAGAAATTGAGACAACAGTTTCCATGTGTAAAGATGCATATTATGCAATGCATAAATATGTGCCGCTGACAAAAACTGTGAAACATTGTATGCAATGGGAATTGAATCCAAAAATTGGCAGTGAACGCGCAGATTTTTGGAGAGATCATCGTTGGGCGTCGACCCAAAAAATACGCAGAGAGGAGATATGGCGAAAAGGGAACGCGCTTTATTGCATTCGGGACACGTTCAAAGTTCCAGATGTTCAACATTGGCTTTTATAGTGTTCTCAAATGAAATTACGATCTCGTGAAGGTCGTTCGCCCCGGCTCCCTCAGCATATCAGCTTGTGACCTCTTGCAACAACGTCATCCCACGACCTTCACCAGATGCCTACATACTTATATACTTATCATTAGTTATTATCCACATTCCACAACAGGACATAAACACTACCTACGATACTACCAGTTGTGCACTTAACAGACAAAATTGCATTAGAGCTTATCCCATTAACACTATTTTAACGATACCATAACACTGATTAAACAGTCACTCTAGTTCTTCACCGGTGCGTCAAGAGCCTCTTTGTTTAAAATGTATGCGTACACAGAAGAATTACTTTTTCCATTTTCTAACATTTGCTGGTGAAGAAGTGGAGAGACAATGCAGATCAGTGTTGTGGCACAATGTGTATAAAAAGTGTGATAATGAGAGCTAAGGTATGCCTTTTCGGTGCCATTTGTATCACTGGTGGTCTACTGGTAAAGTATCTGCACTTTCACCACCACAACACAGGTTGGATTCCTGTTGCATACAATGATTTAAAATATCAGTCACAAAGATTATTGATTGAATCAATCATTGCGAAATAATTGCTAAATTATGGTATTACCGTAAAACCTTGTACGGTAATGCATACCTATAATTACTGTATGCATTTCCACTCTTATTCGCCGTATCCTGGCGCACTGGATTGTAAAGCGCACTTGCAAATGTCTGGCCAAATAGTAGCTTTGGTGCACCTTATAGACAGGAAAGCACAGTCATTTTCTATTATACTGCTACAGCAAAACAATTTTACGATATTAGCATTTTTAGCAATCGCATACCAACACTACTTACTAACTAAGGAGGGGTACACACAATAATTCTGTGGCTGGCTGCCACTTATTAGACTGATGATGTCACAGTGTTCTGCCTGATAGGAAAAATGTTCCCGATTATTAGTCACCTGCTTCCCCACTAAAATATTCAATCAGCCAAAAATACTTGTTATAAACATTCCAATGTGCACTGATTTTTTTTACAAACTAGTAGTCATACTTCGGTGTTCTTTCCATCACTTTTTTGTGCGCAAGGGATGGGAGGGCTTAATATCGGTCACATGGCTCAGCATTTGTACAGGCTGTTGTGGTAGTACAGGCTTCTGAATTATACTCAGGACGGTGAGTTATGTTTTGTTTTTGTAGCACTCCTGTGTTGATGCCAATTTAATTAATATTGACTGATGTGCTAGTTTAGGGGTCGGGAAGCCAGATTTAAAATGAGATTGTGTACGTGTTGTTCCAATTTTTAAATGTACAAAGCTGATTTCAGTGCATAAGCAGCCAAAGCTATGCTGAGATTGCAGATGGTTAAGTCCGGTTATATATAGGGCATAATCTTAACTACAATTGACAGTCAGGGTGTAACACCAACAGACCCTGTTTTGGAATCCTTTAAATGGAAGCTCATCAGGGTCCGGGAGTGAGCATACATTGTATGATGAAAACCCACAGAACAAACTGTAAACACTTAAAAATGCCAGCCAAACACCCAGAGCAATTTGATTGGGTGAGCGTTAGGAATGGGCGGATCGGTGCACCCATCCTCTTCTTTCTTGCCACGCTCGTTTTGGGCCATTCTCTTTTGCAGTATTTTGTGAAGTTTATACAAAATAATTTTGCCTATGACTTGTTTTGAAACACATAGATACTTAAAAAAAATGCTGGTCAAAATGAGCCGCAACGATTTTAAATAACAGCGGGAGACAAAAATTAAGTAGCATATTATTACAGGACACAGGCTCTGGCTTTATTATCAATTCATGAAGAATTAACTTTTGTCTGCAGAGTGGGTTTGGCAGTTTTGTCAAATTTTATCCTCAAAATTTATGGTGTGGCTAAAAATCAAATGCTAAAAAATGTTTCTTTTAAGGGTCTTTGGGTCAAATGGGTTCCTGACTAATGGGCTAGTGAATTTAGATTGACAGCAAGGGACAAAGTTCGGAGACAAATGTCAATCGCGGCACAATTTGTTAATTCTGTGTGCTAGACATTTCCCAGTTAATTTTCTTTCAAATGTAATAAGTAAATGTGAATGAGCTCATTTTTATGGCTGTTAAGCTTGTGCAAAAACGAAGTGAATTTTCTTTTTCGGATTTGCCGATGAGGTGTTCAATCAGGTGCGGTCTATAGTTTGGAATTTACGGTATATCCAAAAACTTAAGGTAAAGTAGCTTAGTATTAGCTAAGGAGGTAGAGCGCTCGTCTAGGGATCAAGAGGTCGCAGGTTCGATTCCCGGCTCCTCCGTGTTGTGTCGAAGTGTCCTTGGGCAAGACACTGAATCCCTAATGCCCCCAATAAGCAGGTCGGCGCCTTGCATGGCTGACCACCTATTGGTGCGAGTGTGTGTGAATGGGTAAGTGTAAAGCGCTTTGGGAGGTCTTCATTGAATTAAAGCGTTATATAAATGCAGACCATTTACCATTTACTTAATTACTATTTTGAGCTGATTGGTCAACTTGATTGGCAACCTGTGCACGCTATCACAGCAATGCTCGCAAATCGAGCCGCGTGTAAGAAAAAGTAAAAACATCTATGCCAGCGAGATGCAGTAAGCTTCTCCCCTCAAAAAGAATTTGTTGCAGCCTCTATACATTTACCCAATGGTGTTTCTTTGATTGCTTTCCCAAGATGGCTCTTGGTTTTTGATGTCAAAACAAGCAGGTTGTGCATTTACAAATGCTGCAAAAATTCAGCTTGCAGGCAAAAATAGTTAAAAAATGGAGTCCATCATTTATTAATATCAGTGTGGCTAAATTGTGGAAAAAAAAACAGCAGAAGCAAAGCAAGGGGAAAAAGCCACATTAAAATAATATCAAAAAGTTTGATGTTAATGATCAATGCCAGAAGAGAAATTGCAAAATACATACCATTTGATTGACATTTTCCATATCTTTTTAACCAAAATGATTGTGTTTCTCCCCAAGATAAAACATACAAATAACTTTGCAAACAAACATGCTAATGGTGCTAAATTTGTAAAGCCCTATTTTTCCGTTGAGGCATTTTTTAACACTTTGGAAAAGGTGTTTGATTCGCTTCTTGCCGAGAGTCGGGTGAAAAAAAGACTGTGCTTTGACAAGCTTAATATCTGGTAGGTGAAAGGGACAGTATCATTTAGGGCCTTTGAGTGATTAAAAAAAATTGATTCATCAAATATATTTCTATATTGATTTAAATGATAAGAACAAATACATAAACCATCATGTTAATCTGCTGCTACAGGTAACCAAAAATGGGAAGAATGAAGGAACATTAAAATTGTATGTTTTGGTCACTTTGAGTCTACGCAGTTGTTATTTGTACTTTTTAGCATTTTAGTTGCATTGTACAACATAGCGACATATAGCTACTGCCGCACTGTCCCTCTAAACAAAAACAAAAAAATAATAAATGGCAACAACTATCGCTACTATTGAGTTACAGTTGAGTATTGCTGCTTAAAATTTGAATACTAAGTGTGTGGTTAGAGATTCAGATTCAGATATACTTTATTGTCATTCTTGTACACGTGTATACAGAACGAAATGTCGATACATCTGACCCGCAGTTTCCTTGTATGTACAGATATAAATAAAATGTTGTATTGAGTTGGAGTATTGAAGTACTAATAATATACTAAATAACTATAACTATGTATGGTATTATACAGTAGTGCAAAGAGTGCAAGAGGAGCAGCTAACCAAATGTGCAAAATGGGCAGTCAGGTAAACAAGTCACTATACACTAACAATAACACTGGAGTACGATAGTGCATAGGAGAACAGATGTGCAAAGGAGTGGCTAGGTATAAGAGAGCTGCCAGTAGTGCAAAAAAACAAAACAAAACAAACAAATGTACAGATTAGCAGCTGTGTAGGCTTACTTCTCCCCTCAAACAGAATTTGTTGCAGCCTCTATACATTTACTCAATGGTGTTTCTTTGATTGCTTTCCCAAGATGGCTCTTGGTTTTTGATGTCAAAACAAGCAGTTTGTGTATTTACAAATGCTGCAAAAATTCAGCTTGCAGGCAAAGATAGCGCTCAAACTGGCTTATTTTACTACTAAGAAAAAAAAAATAACATTAAAGCATGCCATTATAGCACAGTATTTAACTATCACTATGAACAATTGTTGTGAAAAGTAAGAACATTTGCCTGGACTTCATATTGAAAACAATATTTTAAAAAACAATCATTCTAGCTCATTGTAAGTGTTATGATTAGCTTATCCCAGGCTTCCCTAGCTTTCTACTACCAAAAAAACGTGATTGACAGTGTTTAGTATAGAATGCGTAATCATTTTTCTGCTTATTATGCAGGTGTAAAAGAAATTAAGAGTAATTACAGAACTTGTGATTGTGCTAGCTACAGCTCTCAGGCTAACATATACTATATTTTCCAGAGTATAAGTTGGAGTTTTTTCATAGTTTGGCCGGGGGTAGACTTGTACCACGGTGAGAGTTTTGTGGGACATGATTAACACATTATCATATCATTGAGTTTTACATTTTAATTACTGGCATTCTGCCGAGACATCTTACCGTATCCTAATAAGACAGTGAACTCTTTTTTTATTTTACCAAGTAAAACTAGTCAAACTGAAACTCACAATTATTGCAAACAGAACTTTTACTTACCGCATTAGGAGGATTAGCATAGATACAGTGCACGAATACCAGATTCGACCATGCTAAAAAGCTACGTCAGAAAACAGAATTTTGAAACAGTGAAAAAGTCAAAAAGGACTACATCAAAACTAAAATTGTAAGTACTTTGTGTTCAAAAACGCAATCTGCCTCTAGTGAGCATGCGCACTATAGGCATTGGTAGGACATCTCAGGAAGGTAGGAAACCAGTACTGTACTGTATATCACTTCACATTATTTTCACACGAAATTGCTAGAGGGCACTAGGTCTCTGATTTTTTGGTTTGAACAATTTTATCGACACTATTAACAGCAAATAAACAATGTGAGGTTTGAACAATTTTTCTCGACAATTTTAGCAGCATTTAAGCATATTCACAATTTCGTTATATCTGACAATATGACATTTTAACAATTTTTTCAACATTTTTAACAGCAATTAATGGTTTGAACAAATTTATTGACACTAATAACAGAAAGCAATCTTGTCAATCTCAACAGCAATCAAGCACATTCACAATAATTTCAACCTTGCCCCCGATGCAAATGCGGAGGGAGGAAGTTAGGTAAGCATGTCTTTATGTTCAAGTATCTGAATAAGTCTAATATGTTACGTTATTACTGACGAGTGTGTTGACGAGTATGTTTAAGATCTGCACGTATGTGTAAAATTAATAAATGTGTTCTCCATTTTATTTTAAATTGTCTTTCAAGATGGCATGTACGTTTTTGGTGTTGCATTCTATCAAATGAATATCCCCCCTAAAATGCAGCTTATACTCTGATGGCGACTTATAAATGTTTTATCCTTTATTAATTATGCATTTTTTACCGGATGCTACTTGGACTCCGGGACATATAGTAATTTCTGCTCATTATATAGTGCTAGCTGGCATGGCTACAGCTAGCAGGCTAACATATAAACAAGAAAGCACAGTGTATTTTCCTCTCACGACCTCGACAAAGAAATACAAAGGAAACACATTTTGTCAAAATGTCAACAAGGTGTGTGGCAAGTCCTGAGGGTGTAGGTCAGACTGAAGATAAAGGCCAAGAATGTTCCAGCAGCAAAGCACCAATAAAGAAAAATAAGCCAGCACAGTCAACGTCCATTTATATTGTTTTTTTTCCCCAGCACTGGGAAAAAAAACAAGCAAGCTAAATCAAGTCCAATTCAATCCAAATAACTTTATATATATAGTATGAAACAAATCTCATGAGTTTATACATTTTAGATACTTTGATTCCCGGGACGATTAAATGAAATCGACACAATGTAGAAGTCACAGCAAACACTTGACAAATGCACTAAGATACGGATGAACAAAGCGGGTTCTATGAACTGGTAATAACGCACTAATTATACTTGCAAATATTTTGCAGACCTATCACTTATAAATAGAAAAGGCTTACTGGACTGTCTCAGAAAATTAGAATATTGTGATAAACTTCTTTATTTTCTGTAATGCAATTAAAAAAACAAAAATGTCATACATTCTGGATTCATTACACATCAACTGAACTATTTCAAGCCTTTTATTATTTGAATATTGCTGAATTTGGTTTACAACTTAAGAAAACTCAAAAATCCTATCTCAAAATATTAGAATATCATGAAAAAGTATACAAGTAGGCTATTCAACTAATCACCTGAATCATCTAATTAACTCGAAACACCTTGCGAGGGTTTCCTGAGCCTTAAAAACACTCAGTTCAGTAAACTAAATCACTGCTGATCTGACTGCTGTCCAGAGGACCATCATTGATACCCAACATCAGGAGGGTAAGACACAAAAATAAATTTCTCAAAGAGCAGGCTGTTCACAGAGTGCAGTTTCAAAGCATATCCACAAAAAGTCTGTTGGAAGGGAAAAATGTGGCCGGAAACGCTGCACAACCAAGAGAGATGACCGCAGCCTTAACAAAATTGTGAAGAAGAGCCGCTTCCAGAATTTGAGGGAGCTTCAAAGACAGTGGGCTGAAGCTGGAGTCCAGGTATCAAAAGCCGCAGTTCACAGACGTGTTCGGGAAATGGGCTACAATAGCCGTATTCCCATGGTCAAGCCACTTCTGAACTCAAGACAACGGAAGAAGCGTCTGACTTGGGCTATGGAGAAGAAGCACTGGACAGTTGCAGAGTGGTCCAAAGTCCTCTTTTCAGACGAAAGCAAGTTTTGCATTTCATTTGGAAGTCAAGGCGCCAGAGTCTGGAGAAAGGCTGGAGAAGAGCAAAATCCAAGTTGCTTGAAATCCAGTGTGAAGTTCCCACAGTCAGCAAATGGTTTGGGGAGCCATGTCAGCTGCTGGTGTTGGTCCACTGTGTTTCATCAAGTCCAGAGTAAATGCAACTGTGTACCAAGAGATTTTAGAGCACTACATGCTTCCATCTGCTGAAAAGCTCTATGGAGATGAGGATTTCATTTTCCAGCATGATCTGGCACCTGCCCACAGTGCCAAAACCACCAGTAACTGGTGCACTGACCATGGCATCACTGTCCTTGATTGGCCTGCTAATTCCCCTGACCTGAACCCCATTGAGAATTTGTGGGGTATAGTTAAGAAGAAGATGAAAGACACCAGACCTACAAATGCAAATGAGCTGAAGGCCGCTATCGAAGCATCCTGGGCATCAATAACACCTCAGCAATGCCACAGGCTGATTGCCTCCATGCCACGCCGGATTGATGCAGTAATCCGTGCAAAAGGATTCCCAACCAAGTACTGAGTGCATCAATGGACATTTTCAAATGTTTGATTTAGTTTTGCTGTTATAAAATTATTTTTTTACTTGGTCTGAGGAAGTATTCTAATATTTTGAGATAGGATTTTTGAGTTTTTTTCAGCTGTAAGCCAAAATCAGCAATATTCAAATAATAAAAGGCTTGAAATAGTTCAGTTGATGTGTAATGAATCCAGAATGTATGACATTTTTGTTTTTTTAATTGCATTACAGAAAATAAAGAAGTTTATCACAATATTCAAATTTTCTGAGACAGTCCAGTATATACTTTAGAAGAAATGCTTGATAAAAGAAGAAAACATGCTAATGCAAAAGATACTATGATAATAAAGGCAATTTTGATTTTGATTCTGAAAGTGTTGGAATATTGAAACGTGTCACTGCCTATATTTAGTCATGTATGTATAATATCTTAATTTACACCTTTTTTTTCAGTCACAATTGGAATGCTTCTCCATTGTTTACACTTTGCATGTTTCTCATCAGGGCAGCACGGCAGCGCAGTGGTTATAGCGTGTGCGGCACATTTCTGAGGTCGTGAGATAGAACCTTCCTGTTTGGAGTTTGCATGTTCTCCCCGTGCTTGCGTGGGTCCTCCAGGCACTCCGATTTCTCCCACATTCCAAAAACATGCATGTCAGGTTAGTTGGCCAGTCTAAATTGTCCCTAGGTGTGGATGAGCAAGTGAGTTATCTGTCTCTGTGTGCCCTGCGACTGACTGGCTGGCAACCAGTTCAGGGTGTCCCCTGGCCACTGCCTGAAGGTAGCTGGGATGGGCTCCAGCACCCCCGTGACCCTACTGAGGATAAGCGGTTCGGATGATGGATGAATGGATGTTTCTCTACGTGAGTATATTGGTGAAAAATAACGTCCAATCGTACACCAGTAACTGTGAATGCAACAGCATAGCATAGTAGGTTGCATGACTGCGCCATATAAGAACAACCCTTTTTAAAACACATTGAGTAAGGCAAAACCAGGTAAAGTGGCACCTTTACATATGAGATACTTTTTTGTGAGCAATTTGAGATGTATTTCGATCAAATATTGTGCCTGACATACAAAAGAAAATCAGAGAATTTCCAGACATTACAACTTGACCACTTACCCCAGCTGGTCCCAGGTAGCACGAGTGTCGTATGTGATACAGACCTGATTCGACGCTCTTGAGTGTTTTTTTGTTTTTTTTTATCGTGCTCCCTCTCTCCTCCAACACCACACATACACCTCTGTTAGCAACTGCGGACTTCCTCCAAAGTAAGTGCTCATAAGTAACTCACGTTTTATTGTGTTAATATAAGTATCTTGCGACTGTGTTCAATTACTATTTTAATGTGTTTTACAGCGATTTGTAAGGGTGTTTGAAATTACACCCGATTTTGGAAGAAAGCCAATTTGCGATTTTTCATACTCGTATTGCAATTTCAAAGCAAATTTTTTCCATTTTAAAAGAAAAGTGCAATTCTCAGCTTGTTTTCTTTTTTTTGTGAGAACATAATCACAGTGAAATAAAAAATAATCCTTTTAAAGCATTGTAAAATATGACAAACGTTTCAACAGAATAAAACCAAAGCATTACAAGAAAAATATAAATAGTGGGAATGCTGAGATATCCTAGAACACTAACTGCTTTTGACAGTTTGATTAAAAAAATGTACACCAATCCAACAATTTACAGCAAAAAAAAAGCAGCAGCAACAAAGCAAGAAGCAAACAAGCAAATGGGGAAGTCAAAAGTTAAAGCTTTAGGAGTTAAAAGAACTACATATTTCACTAGTTAAAACAACTCTAAATCCACACATCAAGAGTTGAACCAGCTTTAAAGCTTTATTCAAGAGTTAAAACAACGCTAAAGCCCACAGATTAAAACAGGGCTTAAGCTTTAATTCAACGATTGAACCAGCTTTAAAGCTTTAACAGATTGAAACAATTGGAATGCTACATCTCAAGAGTTAAAACAAAAAAAACAGCTTTTACAATTTTAACTCAAAAGTTGAAACAACTCTTAAGCTAGAAGTCAAGGATTAAACAGGTTTTAAAATTTAATTTGAGAGCTAAACCAGTGTTAAAGCTTTACATCAATACCTTAAGATTTGAACCAGCTGTAAAGCTTTAGCTCAAGACTGAAAGCAACTCTAAAGCTATAAGAGGTTGAACAGCCTTAGAGCTTTAATTCAGGAGTTGAAACCACTCTAAAGCTATATCTCAAGAGTTAGAAGAACTTTAAAGTTTTGACTCCAGATTTAAAATAAAAAAACAGCTGTACAATTTTAACTCGAGAGTTTAAACGACTTTAAAGGTATAAGAGTTAAAACAATTGTATAGCTTCAGCTCAAGAGTTACAACAGATGTACAGCTTTAGTAGTTAAAACAACTGTAAAGTTATACATCAAGAGTTAAAACAACTGATAGCTTTAAAGCTTTAACTTAAGACAAATAATACTTCTAAAGCTATAACTGAAAAGTTAAAACACTTTTAAGCTTTAACTCAAGATTTAAGGAAACTTATGCTAGAACTCCACTTTAACTCAAGAGCCAATTTGTTTTAAAGCTTCAACTTTGGACCGCACAAACAAACAAACAAACAAAGCATGGCCCAATTCTTCAGTCACGGTGTGACTTGAATGCAGAGACGTTAACATATCTGTTTTTTGTCCCCACACAAGAAAAAATGTCACACAAAAACCACACCGATTCATGAGTTTGGACTTACTTTCTGCCTCTGGTCGAGTCATAAGTCCCTCCGTATTTCTTGCGATTAAGGATGAGAGCAGCAATTTCTGGCACGTAGCGAGCAAACATGGCCTACATGCGTGAAAAAGAAAAAAGAAAACAAAAAAAACGGGGGGCATGCAAGAGAAGCCTTTGCTGCAGCCTCCCGGGGAATATACTTACTTTCGGCCATTAACGGCACTATAGGAACCACCGTATTTCTTGCGATTGCCTATTAACTCTATGATTTCAGGCACGTAGCTCGCAAACATGGCCTAAGGACGACATAGGAGACAGAAAAAGGCCAGCAGACAAATCAAGTGGGGAGATGGCTAAGATGAAAATTTCATCCGTTTTCTGGAGCAGAATACCATCATTAATGACTACAAACTAAATGCCTGTCAACGTACGTGTTTTCCGTATTTTATACGTTTTTCGATCATTGGTGTTGGGAATACCAATGTTATATGTTTAACGGAGTTACATAACAGGATTATTTACTATTTTTTCACCTGAAACAAGGCTGTTAGTTACAGACGGTCAAAAGTTGTGCTTTGCGTACGTTTTTGTGCGTGATTACACAAGTTTCTTGTGTGCTTTTACGTATGTTTACATGCGTGCATTTACGTACCTTTTTCTTAGTGTTTATAAAACGTTTTATATGTTTAAGCAGTGTCTGAAATTAATGTAATGTGTTGCGTCGTCTGCTACAAGCCACGTGAACTCCTCTTTCCACGATGCTTTTAATGTATGTTTACGTTTTGTAGCATCATCAATTTTGTTAGCTTCTTTTGAATCTTTCTTCTGGGGCTGAGGTTTTGCACTGTTTCCTCAACACTTATCCATTTTTCTTGAGTTCTCTGTCTACTTTGGAAGATGATATGCAAATGCACGAAATTCTAACGCTCGGGAAAGTCCGGAAGCACAAAGTTATTCGATGCAGGCTTCTGATTGGCTGCCGAGACTGCAAATTGCCAAACGAACCGAAATTCCGAAACTTCCAAACCGAACCAAGATTTCTAAATCGGTATAAAGCAAACGTTTGATTTGGAAAAAATAATAATAATAAACCCCGAAAGATTTTATTTTTTCTTGAAAAAGTTGTCGGCCACCCAGGCGGAAAGGTTTTGTAAGTTGTACGCCCGATGTAAAAGATGCACGCCCCCGGCGTCCGGGCAGACGTTATTTCAGACACTGGTTTAAGTACTTTTCAGTGCCTTTTTACCCCCGTTTTATGTGTCTATGTACATTTTTGTGCATGTTTAGGTACGCTTTATGTGTTTAAGAACGATTTTGTGCATGTTTATGTAGATGTTGATTGTTGTTATATGATATAGGTCGCGGTTTCTTTTTGTTGCATTTCAAGCGTAGGGTACATCTGTTGTTAGTGAGGTGGAAACAATATTATAAGGTTCTATTACACAACTACCCATCTGTTCTTCTTCATTCAACTGACTAGAATACTACTCAAAAAATTTCAAATCCTTTGACACACAACAATTTATTTTAAAAGTAACGAGTTAGTTGCTCTGGTAAGTTGTTACATTTACTTTAGAGTAATTCAGTTACTTCTTGGAAGAAGTAGTGAGAAACTAAAACTGATTATTCTTTTGAAGTAACTTGCCTAACACTGACGTCGACCAACAATTTTTGTGCTTTCATAATATCTTGTTTTTTGTTAGACCAATGTCGTCTTTCTCTTTCAAGCTGTATTCCAGTCGTCTCGGTCCCTTGAAGGAAACGAAAATGTTTTTCCTGATTGGGCATTTATTTACAAAATAAAATAAACGTTTTTACACAAATTATATTTGTTTTTATTCTACAAAGTCCTTCTTGTTGTGAGTAAATAGAAGCCATTTTGTGTTTAGGGTTGATCATTTCTTAAAAGGGGGAAATAACATGATTAATAATCTAGACTTCAAAGCCTTCTTGTAGTATTTCTGTAGTATTTTAGTAAAACTTATTGTTGTACTTTTTGTGTTTTAGTATTTCTTCAATAGTATTTTGTAGCATTCTTGTATTTTTGCAGTTGTATTTTAGCACTATTTCTGCACTAGGATTTGTATAGTATTTGTGTAGTATTCTTGTAGTATTAGAAATGTTGCAGTATTTTTAGTTTTTTGTATTATTACTGTAGTACTTTTGTAGTAAAATTTTGTAGAATTTTTCTCTCGTATTCTTTTTCTGCAGTATTTTTGTAATATTACTGTAGTTGTATTTTGGAAGTATTTCTGTAATAGAATGTGCGGTATTTTTGTATTTCTTTAGTAGGATGATTGTCGTTTTTCTGTTGACATATTTATGTAGTATTCTTGTAGGATTCTTGTAACATTGTATTTATGTAGTAGATTTTTTTAGTATTTTTCTCTCGTATTCTTTTTCTGCAGTATTTTTGTAATATTACTGTAGTTGTATTTTGGAAGTATTTCTGTAGTATGATGTGTGGTATTTTTGCATTTCTTTAGTAGGATAATTGTCGTTTTTCTGTAGAAGTATTTATGTAGTATTCTTGTAATATTTATCCAGTAGTATTTTTGAAAATAGATACAGTGCTATCTTGACTTGCAAGAAATTGTTAAAGAATGAGCCTTCTCTACGTCAGTTTTATTATTATAAATTGTACTTCCAAGTGCGTTTCGGAGTCCCCTTCGCTAGATGACAGCAGAAATGTTTGAGCTGCCATCTGATTCCGTTTGTTATTGAAATGACTAAATCGTTTTTGAAGTGAAACCTTATAGCTCAGAAACTGAAAGTGAACATACAATATTAGAGAAAAATATTTGACACATTGAGTGACAAAAAAGAAACAGGAATTTGGAAAACATTGGCGCAAAAAAAAAAAAATCCCAGGGGCGCAGGCCTGAAGACCTACCTAATATTTTTCCCCATTTGCATTTATGAACAAATAAACATGCAGATGTCTACAGATTATATTTACTTTTTATAATAGTTTTAAAATTGATTTATTTCATCAAATTGGCTTTGTCCTGTTTTTGTGGCATTGCTGCACTAGAATTTCGAAAAGTCGTATTTCGTTTTTTTGTTTTTGTAGTATTACTGTAGTATTTCTGGGGTAGTTTTTTGTATTACAGTATTACTGCACTTGTCATGGTTGCCATGGCGCCCAATTGGGCCCGCCCGTGTGGCGCCAGCTGCAGCTTGACAGATTGGCTCCCTGTCAGTATTTAAACTCTGTCCAGTTAGTCCCCTTTTGTCGGTCTGTCTGTGAATCTCTGTTTTTACACAGCAAGCCCTTTTTCGCCTGTCCCGTTTTTTGCTCCTGTTTGTCTCCTGCTACAATCCGTTTTGATCTCGACTGCGTCTGCTCTCCCGTCCAGAATTACGACCTGTTTTGATCTCGACCACGTCTGTTCTCCTGTCCCGAATAAAGATCCATTTTTATCTCGACCACGTCTACTCTCCTCTCCTGGCTTTCGACTTGTTTCCGATCCCGACCATGTTTTTGCTCTTTTATCCCGACTAATGACCAGTTTTTGTTTTTTGTTTTTCGTTCCCGACACCGCCATCGCTCGCCATGGAAGTCCCACTTCCACGTTCAGAGCGACCTCCTCCCCACGTCCAGCAATACCCGGATCTGGGGCGCAACCCCCTCCCTTTCTTCTAATAAAACTTGTGAGAAACGTTACACGAGTGGGTCCTGTCTCTGTTCTGGTCCTGACAGCACTAGTATTTCTGTAGTAATTATTTTTTCCTTTCAGATACAAAGCATTTTTTTAAAAACCCTAAAGGGGACACATGTAGCTGTAGTTTGTCCACCCCATGAGTTAAAGAAAAAAAAGTGATGTCCTTGGAATGAATATTTGTTCCCAATTTTCTATTTTAAAAAGTAGCAGTGATTATTTGATATGAGACACTGAAGTCAAAAATAAACATGCAAGTCAAATAGCACTGTGTTTGGAAAATGTCTTAATATTCTGTGAAGGAAAATCCTTAAGTGCCATGTTTAAATCAACAAACTCAGCACGATTTTCAACAATGCCCCCCACTGAAAACATCATTTGTTTGTGCTACTTATCTGAACCATAACATCTGAGTCTAAAAAACATGTTTTTGACATCAAAATAAAGTCAGAAAAGTAGAGAAAAAAATATCATAGACTTTTGAAAACAAAATATTCCAATTTTAAGGGTGCTTTCCTGAATTGAAAACTTCAATCATCTGTGATGCTATCTACTAGCTCAGTGTTTTCAACTAGTGTGCGGGGGCACACAAGTGTGCCGTGAGACCTTGTCTAGTGTGCCGCTGGAATTTTCCCAATTTTATCTTTCCGAAAACGTCAGGCCATTATTCAGCATTTTTGCCATCTTCAGGCGAGGAACTGTAATAGTAATCCATATCAGTAGGTGACAGAAGATTTGTATCTACTTTTTATACACTAATTATCTGCTCATGAGGTAGCACAGTAGATTTAACAACTTAATTTGTTTAACAAGCAGTTTAAGATTGCTCCGTAAAAAATAAAAACATAAATAAAGCACATAATTCTTTTTAATTTTAAGTATTATTTTCTTCTTTTTAAATACTAATTATCTGCTTATGGGGTAGTACAGTGAAATATTTGACATAACATCATTTTCAAACATTTTCGATGGACGGTGTGCCTCGGAACTTTTATGAAATAAAGGAGTACATTGGCCCAAAAAGGGTTGAAAAACACTACTAGCTTCAACACATGATCGCAGCCTCAGGCAGTTAATTTATCAAATACGTACATTTCTAAGCCACACTCAAATAAACTCTTCTGTTTTCATATTTTTGGGGGGTTTAACGTTGGCGGTGTTTGAAATTGAAACACACCTTTTCTTACTTATGCCATTTTCATGCTACACTAACAAATAACTGAGAAGATGAGCATGAAATCTCTTGAATGACAACACCCCTCATTGTCTGAGCCATTGTGGCCACAAATGATAAGAAAAACGTAATACTGTAAATTTAGACAAGATATTTTGACCTCTTAAAAAATGGGATAAAATAAGTATATTTCAAAATTATAGTAAAATAATTAAACAATGAAAAACAGGCATTACTATCTGAATTTTTTAATAGAAAATTGTGGCTTGGCTCAAAAGGATTGAAAACCACTGGCTTAATCAATACATCTATAAATACGTGTTAGTGTAAGTTAAATAAATGGTCTTGAAAAAAATGAAAATTTTTGATAAAGAAAATTTAGAAATAATTTCACATTCTAATTTTTTTTTAATTACATCAGGTATAATAAGGTATGACTACAACAATTACATTAGTATTTTATTTATTGTTACATATTTATTAATACTACTAGTTTTTGTACCCAAAAAGGAATTTAAAGCCTGGGTGCTGATTTCACGGTAGTACATTATCATATTGAGGCATTGTTTTATCACTCAATACATTTTACACTTATTTGATATGATGGGATTCAAACCCAGATTAAAGTGGTGAAAGCCTCGAATTTTAACCACTACACTACTAGGGTTATGGATAATGCAGGTAAAGGCATTGGAGTTTATTTCATCATCACATTATTTTACTCACGAAGCCGCATGGTACAACATTGTAATAGAGCATTAAGGACTGTTTCTCATAATGAAACCTTGTACAATGTAGTTTTTGATGAACTCTTTACCATAATGCTTAAATTATGTTCTTCTGAAACATTGTTTTTGTTTGTAACAAGATCCGTACACCTTTTTTCATGGCCAAATTAAAGTACTTTTTAAGGAATTTCAAAGCCAATTTTCCAATTCATGCAGTACCAGGAAAAAAAAATCCAATGTGAATAATGTATTTTGCAGAGCTACAAATATATCTGCGGTTTACACATGGCATTTTTAATATTTGATTTTGAGATCTTGAGTAATTCACGAATATATTTGTTTTCAAGACATATAGATGTTGGGTTAAAATGACAATAATATGTATCTTGTAATTTCACTTGCAGGAAGTTCTTCCAATTACAGTATAACACTGGAAAACACTAACTTCATTTTTTGCATGGCCCATAATAAATGTCCATAACTGATGCATAATCCTTGCACTAATACACATTTAATTGCATGTACCAGTCCTGTAGGGAACGACGGCGCCTCATAGGATGACGTTGTACAAACTAATGCCATTAATCACAAGGGAAGGAGAAATGCAATGGCAAAGCGAAGCCATCAGAAAGTAGTGTGTGTCATTTTTCTGCACTTTTTGAGAAACAATTTAAAGCATGTACAAGCACTCTACCCAAAATGTAAGCACTTTTCAATCCTTGAAAACACAGATTTACAATTCAAGCATTTTCCAGGATTTCAAGCACCATTACAAAGCCTGAATGATGCAATGTTCAATAAAAGGCGTTTTTTAAAAAAACGATGGACAAGTGACACTGTGAGTAGAAATTGTGTGATGATGAGATCAAGTTGAATGCATTTCCCTTTTCACCTTTATCTCCATTAGTCTAGTGGTTAAGACCTGGCTCATTCCCCGTCAGTGATCTAGGTTAAAAGTTTGTTGTATCCAATGTGTAAATGTAGTTATCTGCTGATCAATCACCGCTCAAACATGGTAATGTACTATCTAGGTTCAGAAACGCCTTGCGATAGTTTTCTACACAATGTTTGTGATCCGCAAGGTTCAATTTGACCTGAGGAAAAAAAAAAAATTAAAACTGATTTTTAACATAAAAAATATGGGTGTATGTTATACACAAGTGTTATACACAAATAAATACAGTAGTTTATTATGATGCATTCTTTAGAGGGCCTTATTAAAAATCATCTAAGTGCTTGTGTTTGTTGTGGTCAAGCAAGAGGGGAGGGGGATTTGTGGGTGAGGTTGAAAGACATGAGATGTGGTTTGGGAGTATCACTGAAGTTGTCAAGCAGAGGGCAAGAGGGGGCAAACAGGGGGTAGAGCTACCTGAAACCGCAAGACTTTACCAATTCACAATTATTAGACAAGTGCCAAGAACTAACACATCCCATTTGTGTGAATACTGAGACATGACATTGCCAAATCGGCCAAAAAAGGAAATTTTGCAGGAATAAAATAAGTGAATACATCGAATTTGCATGGCTAATTTTTTACCGAAAGCAGGTGTCACCAAAGCTTTTTGTTACCTACTGGTGTGAAGGCCTACCACATTAACAACCATTTTTAAAATAACTTATGCTATTACTGTGTTGCTGCTATGTTATAACTAGGTTGTGATTTTTAAGAGTTAAAAAAAACACTAAAACATCAGAAATCCAATTTCTTAAAAATCACAATGACCCATCACTTGTGCGCTTCTTTCTGTCTGCATTCTACTCAGGGGTTCTTGGGGGGGCTACCTGGTGCCTCTGAACACCACCTTAGAGAATGCGGTTATAAAGAATGGTCAGAACAATTTTTACTTTTGAATAAGTAGTTTCCGATTATTAAGTCCCAAAAAATAGAAAATAAGTTTTGTTAAAGATTTCATATACATAACATGGACCTAAGTGACATACTTGTTCCTTGTTGTTGCTAAGGGTACCCAGAAACATCAAATAGGCTGAAAAAAGGAAACAAGTGGTAAAATAGTTTATTTTGGCAACTAAGTCTCTATACTGTAGTTTGGATTCTTCCTTGTGCTTGCAGCACTTGTGTTCAGTTGCACTAAACAATACAGCAACATTAGTGGGCAAATATTACACACTGTTCCTTTAATGCATGAGTGGGAACTTATCAATTACTTTTCTTACTCTGATAAAGAGAAGTACAGACGCTCCCCTACTTATGGAAAACGGTAGATACGAAAACAATTTTCGGGATGTCGAAAAATATCCTGACATTGCTGTGTGTTAGATTTTGTATTGTGTGCACCTTTTTCCGAGGACAGGACATTACTGAAGTGCTTCTTTTCGCCGCTCCCGGCATGTGGTGGCGCTGTGAGAGGTCACCCAGCATCCACCCCGGAGAAGAAATCCGGCTCCTACTTCCTAGTTTGTGTGTAAACACACTGCACGAAGATAGCCATAGTATAAACTTTGATAAATATCACCCTGGCTACTTTGGTAAAGTTGGTATGAGACATTACCACCTAAAGAGAAACACCACCTACTGCCCAACCATCAATTTGGACAAGCTGTGGACGTTGGTTAAGGAAGAGACAATTGTCAATTTCACCCATAGCGCCCTAAGAACTTTGCCATTTTTTATTGTTTAATATCTCGTGCATTCATTTGATATGGTTGGTGTAAAGCGTAAAGAGGCAAGCAGTTGTTTTTTTTTTTTTTAATGAAAGTCGAATATGGAAGCTTGATGCTGATGAGAAAATGCTTGGATTGCTTTTTTTCTGCCATTTTTTACCACGAAGGAGGAAGTCGCCTAATTGTTAAAGCTCATCTTCCAAAAGTAAGTTAAACTCAACTTTAGAGTATAGTATTTCATTAAGCATTTATTTTTCAGTTTCAAAACAATACAGGTTACTTATACAAGCCTTAAACATACTTATATAAACCTGAAACACAAAAAGTATAACACTGAAGCAACTTACGAACAAATTCTACTTACAAACGATCGTCCGCAACCTATCTTGATCATAAGTAGGGCAGCGTCTGTCAGTTTTTAATTTTTAACACCTGCAAAATAGATCACATTGGATAAGAGTTGGTCATTTTTATTATTATGCACTGTTTACCCCATTGTCACGATTAGCCAATCGGGTTGCTGTTCTTTGTATACCACACCCATTAGGGCGTATATGCTTTTGTAACCTAGGGGATTAAATAAATAAAAGGGCTCAGGGGAATGCTTTTATAACAATTTGGAATTTCTTATCTGAGGTTTGGGTTCTTGCGTATTCTCCTTGTGAGTTAAAAATCCATTGACGTCCTCGCTCCCTATTTTGAGTGTCTACTAAAGCATAAACTTAACAATATTTCAGTGTAATAGTTGATGAATTGATAATGCAAGAAATAAGGGCAAAACTAATTAATCTCTCAGCATCAGCACAAGTAACAATACAGAACATTGTATAAGCATGACTTAAGTTATAGCGACACCTCGTGGAATCTTCTGTATTTTATCAAAAAAGGAAAGGTTTTTTTTACCAGACCGCCAAGGATGAAGAAGACCATAAAGAGTCGTCCCAGTGTGGTTTTGGCGTAAACGTCGCCGTAGCCCACCGTGGACATAGTGACCATCAAGAGATAGACGCATTCCCAGTATGAAAGCGCCTGAGAATTCTGGAAGTTCTCCCAAGGATCACCGGAATTTTCCACCTGGAGACAAACCAGGAAACTGGAGTCACAATGTGAGCCTTTGCACTCCAGGAGTTTGGTACAAGATAGAAAACTAGGCAGAATAATGTTAAAAAGAAAATCCAGAGGGGGAATTACACTCTTTCACAGTATATGGCAACAATTGACCCAACAGGAGATTGAGCAGGGCATTAACTGTTTGAGAGGGACTACATCTCATTTCATTGTGATTTTGTTGGTTTTATTTCCATTTCCTGCCCATAATGGGTCCTTAAATAAGTAGTGATAAGTGGAACAACGATCGAGTCGAGGAAGGAAACGAATGTGAAATACAAGTGTCTGCTATTGAATCAATGCCGGAAAGTACAGTAAATGGTTAAAAATGTTTCATTTTAAGCTCTTTACCAGTTTAATAATCTTTATTAATTATATGGTTAAATAGTTATCACTGTTTAGGTGCACTGTTTATTAATATTTTGAATTCCTTTCAGTATGTGGCTATTTTAAAGGAGTTTTAGGGGGTCGCGTTTATGCGAGTATATATGGTACTTGCAGTCGTTTTAAAATGCTGGTCATTTTTTTAGGTGAATCTATTCTCTGCTTTAAACCGCACCATTTTTCATTGGATACATTTTAGCAGTGGGAATTTTTTCTCAACTCACAGTTCGTCATTGGTTGGAATGGTGGGTCGTGAATTCAGACCACTTGAGAACTACTGAACTAATAGGTGTTTCAAAAAAAATAATTATCATTTGAAATGTAAATATCACAGAAATTCCATGATTAAGGAAAGCAATAATTTTTAAGATCCCAAGATTTATTCTTCCAAATATGAATGAGAAATAATTATCATAATTGAATAGATTTGAATTGTTTTTTGTTTTGGTCCCTGAAGCCCATGAACTGGAATTTATTAATTTTAATTTCTAAATAACCTATCAATTTGTTAACTATTAACGTTAGAGACCCCATGGTTAAGCCAATTAAGATTTAAGTGGTTCTGTAAAATAATGGGGGCCACACAAATATTGAACTTCAGGAACTTTTACTTAAGGGTGTACTCACTTTTGGTAACAGGTGTTTAACTACGAATGGCAATATTTTGACTTTTTGCAGAATGTACACCACTATGTAAGCTCTACACAGACTACCTTTCATTGTGTCAAAGCGAAGTTTCTTCAGTATTGTTTAATCAAACATAATGATGAAATATCTGCAGAAATGTAAAGGGGTTTACTCATATTTAGAATGACACTATTATTTGTGTTTTATGGCTCAGGCCGAAAGATGAAGGTTGATTTTAATCAAGAGAGGATCCTGCTGCGTTTTACCCATGCACTTTTATTTCACTGACGGATATTCCACTTGTCATTTGCAAAGCAACTGAACTTAAATTGTCTTAATTTTATTTAGCTGCTGTTTTATTTTTATAAATATATACCGTAAAGTTCAGACTATAGGGCACAGCTGATTATAAGCTGCACCCAGTACATTCTTAGAGGAAAACAACAATTTGTACATACAAAAGCTGCATCTGCGCATATTAAAACATGACATTTACAAAGAAAAACAGTTCACAGAAACAATTTAAATAATATACGGTACCTTAACCGCTTAACGTTCCGTCGGCCTTGATTTATAAATACATATCTGAAGTACGTAATGCCACGAATCATTGGAAAGCTTAAACTCTTGGGATTCAAGATATGAGCATTAATTCACATAGTACTTATCAGAGAAACATTATTTTCAGTCAGAAACATGATACCCAATTACTATAAAGCTGAGGTGACTCAACACTACGTCCCCTGGCAGTCTTCAACTTCTTTAAATGTCCGCAAAAAGGCCTCGTTATATCAAGGACAATCCATAGAATCCATCCATCCATCCATCCATCATCTTGCGCTTATCTGGGGTCGGTTCACGGGGGCAGCAGCCTTAACAGGGAAGCCCAGACCTACCTATCCCAGCCATTTCTTCCAGCTCATCCGACGAGAACCCGAGGCGTTCCAAGGCCAGCCTAGACAGTCCCTACAGCGTGTCCTGGGTTGTGCCCGGGGCCTACTGCCAGTGGAACATGCCGGGAACGCCTCCCGAGGGAAGCGTTCAGGAGGTATCCTTATCAAATGCCCGAGCCTCTTCAGCTGACTCCTCTCAATGCGGAGAAGCAGTAGCTATACACAAGAGTCCCTTCAGGATGACTGAGCTTCTCACCTTATCTTTAAGGGAGAGCCCAGCCACCCTGCGGAGGAAACTAATTTCACCCACTTGTATTCGGGATCGTGGTCTTTTGGTCATAACCCAAAGTTCATGACCACAGGTGAGGGTAGGAATGTAGATCCACCGGTAAATTGAGAGTTTTGCCTTTTGACCACGACGCATGACGGCAGACGCTGCATGGCACCGAACCCATCTATTGATCTCCCATTCCATCCTACCCTCACTCATGAACAAGACCCCAAGATACTTAAACTCCCTCACTTGGGGCAGGATCTCATCCCCAACCCGGAAGGAGCATGCCACCCTTTTTCGGCCGAGTACCATGGTCTCGGACTTGGAGGCGCTGACTCTGATCCATAAAATCCAACCATGTAAACCATTGACTCCAAAACACACAATAATGTCGACAGATAAATAGAAACATTTTTTCTTCGTTGGACAGTGCTACTTGTAGTCCTTTCTTTTCGCTTCATTTTTTCCGTTTAAAAATAAACTCATGATTCCCAATATGATAATTACCCTTCCCCCTTTCAAAATACACCATTTCCATGTTGATGCTAGTTTTATTTATTCACAAAGTTTCATTTAACTTGCGTCTTCCTCGACACATATATTCCACCTATCTCACTTCTACCTTTACTGCTCGGGTACCCCTGCATAAGTTGGCTGCATCATTGAAGGCTTGGGAAAAAAGTTGCGGGTTCTAGTCCGAATTTTACAGTCCTCAGTTTTATCGCACTCTTTATGTTGCCCAGCTAAGTTTCACATTATGCATGTTCCATTTTGTTTTGCCTTTCAAATCTTCAAAATTGAAATGAAAAAAAATATATATATCAAAGCAATAAAACATACTTTAATTAATAATATTGTAATGAAGTTGAACCTGAAGCGGTATCCTACAACAGAGTAGTCACCTGGTGAAACATTCTCTGTAGGATACGTTGAATTCTTTATAAGGCTTATATACGTTTTTTAATATTTTGCAGCTGCAGACAAATTTGTTTTTGTGGTCCAATATGGGGGCAGCACAGCGGCGCAGTGGTTAGTGCTTGTGCGGCACAGTTCTGAGGTCTACGATCGAACCCCCTGTGAAGAGTTTGCATGTTCTCCCCGTGCTTACGTGGGTTTCCTCCAGGCACTTCGGTTTCCTCCCACATTCCAAAAACATGCATATTAGGTTAATTGACCGGTCTAAATTGTCCCTTGGTGTGAATGAACGAGTGAGATGTCTGTCCCTGGGTGCCCTGCAACTGGCTGGCAACCAGTTCAGGGTGTCCCCTTCCCACTGCCAGAAGATAGCTGGGATGGGCTCCAGCACCCCCGCGACCCTGAGGATAAGCGGTGCAGATAATGGATGGATGGATGGTCCAATACGGCCCTTTCAACATTTTGGTTTGCAAAGCCCTGGTATAGCCCTTCATCAAACTAATTTTCAAAGGGCTGAACAGACCACCATTACACCATTCCAAATATTGGATTTTGCTAATTTTAAATTTAATTTTCCAATTTAAAACAAAGGCAGGTATCATATAAGTAGGTGGCAGCTTTAAACTTTTTTTTCAAATCAGCAAAATATGCCAGTTGGACAAAAACATTACTTATTGATCTCCATGCTTTTCTCACATTTGTATCTGATTTTTTCAAAGTAGCTGAGAGTTTGCAGTGATTTGACTCACCAAATGGATGAAGCCGGCTGCTGTGAGCCACGTACTGATGAATATGGAACACAAGTTGACCAGCTTGATAGAGTTGCTGGTTCAAAAGGGAAACCATGAGTTACACTTGACAATACGCATTTGATTTTGACCATGGAATTATTATTTGGAGTACAAGAGGATATCAATATATACATTAAATTAACATAAAACTATCCTGGGAAATGAGTCATATAGTTGGTCAGTGTTTTTGAACCATTTGGCCACACGAAATGGCAAAATTTTATGTTTACCCCCCAAAAAACCATACCATTTACAGTTTCTTCAATCTTCCAGTGGTAGCAGATTACCTTTTTTTTCATACCAATCATCTGCTGAAGAGGCAGTACCTGGAAATATTTTACTTTTACATTTTCTTGTTTTGTTTGGTGAAGCACTCTAAGGTTGCACTACAAATAAATCAAATAAGAGGTAAGATCGGGCCAAAAAAAAGCACCCGAGCCCGACGCAGGCCCGAGGGGTATTAAACCCGACCCGGACCGAGCCCGACTAATTAACTGGATTTGCTGGCCCGGCCCGAAAGGGGCCGAAATTACATATTTTATTTATAAGGAGGGGTGATTTATGATAACAAATTAAACCCTGCCTTTTGTTACAACATCTAGGCCTAAGTTAAATAAAACTGTATAAACATTTACATCTTTTATATTTCTGTGTCTGCACTGCAGATGTTACATTAAGCGACAATCTGTCATTGACGTTTTTTTTTTTTAGAGGTAGCGAAAACATTTAAGGGCGTCCGTCATTTTGACGACTTGATCATTGGGCCATAATCCACAGCAGCAGTATGTCCTTAAGATTTTAGCGCAGCATTTTCATTGAGAGGGGGTGTTGACGTGTTGTGCCCTTTTCCGACTCCTATGCAAATCCCCCCCCCCCCCCCCCCCTGATCGTATTCTATATAAAACGCTTATTAAAACAATAAAGCGAGCTAATTATAATAATTGGGAGATACTAGTCTATATAACGCGTTTATTTAAACAATAAAGCGTGATCTTATTCTGCAAATTGCGTTTTTTAACGCGGATGAAAATGTCACCAACGTCAATGTACGCTTCCGACAAAAGCGATCGTATTCTATATAATACGCTTTAAAACAAAATAAAGCGAGCTAATTATAATAATTGGGAGATCCTAGTCTATATAACGCGTTTATTTAAACAATAAAGCGCGATCGTATTTTACAAAATGCGTTTGTTAATACGGATGGAAAAGTCACCAACGTCACTGTACGCTATGATTTCCGCAATCACAACTAATTGTACACAAATAATGTTTATTTGATTTACTATAATATCCGTATGTAATGTCTTTTTTATTGTGAATGAAACCCTGGTTGCATTGGATCCCGCGATGTAAACAAATTGTTGTTTTTTTCATTTAAAATCGGAGGGGGGGAGGAATTTGCATAGGAGTCGGAAAAATAGCAATTACAGCTCCTTCTCCGTTTTATCCAAATTATTTATTTTATAACAAGTATTCCTTGGTCTAGTATCCATACATAGTTTAAGTATATATTTTTAATGAACATATATTTATAATTATTAATTAATTTAAAAAAAAAAAAAAAAAAAAAAAAAAGCAGGACCGGACCCGACCCGACCGTATGACTGAGATTTCAGGCCCGACCCGGCCCGAAATTGCCTCGGTTCGGGTTCGGGCTTGGGCTCGGGCCATAAATCTTAGGTCTAAATCAAATCAAATAAAGTCAAACTCTTGCACCTAATTTTACGAATTTAAATTAATGTGTTCTTCTTTGTTAAAAACAATAGACGTTTTGACGCAATAAAACCTTTTTATTTCACTGACGGATATTGTTTCTCATTTTGAGAATGATTTTAGTTACTTTTCTAGAAAAACAAGATGACAATACGTGGAAAATATGTTATAAATAGAGTGAAATCCAAAATTACAGCATTTAGTAACCAAAATGTATTATTTTTATAACCTCCTGAGCCACAATATATTTTTACACAAAATATTATGTAAAAACACAACTTTATACATAAAGTTGCCTGCCCCATTTTTCACAACTTGAAACACAATAAGACGACTAATCGCAAAAACCCCATTGTTGCAAAGTATTAATAATTGATAATCAGAATATATAACAGAACAGCACATTAAAATTACGTTTATTATAAATCTACTTGTAACCTTCATTGCATGTATATGACATCGCTGTTTTCCATCTGCCATCAGTATGTACCTGTATTTACTCATCTTCATTCATGCAATGTTTGTGTTGCGTCGTCTGCTACAAGCCACGTGAACTCATTCCACAATGCTTTTATTGTACGTTTACGTTTTGTAGCGTCATCAATTTTGTTGGCTTCTTTTGAATCTTTCTTCTGGGGCTGATGTTTTGTCTTGATTCCTAACCACTTTTCCATTTTTCTTGTGTTCTCTGTGCGTCTACTTTGGAAAATGATATGCAAATGCACGCCCTTATAACGCTCGGGAGAGTCTGGAAGCACGAAGTTATTTGATGCATGCTTCTGATTGGCTGCCGAGTATGCAAATGGCCAAACGAACCGAAATTTGCAAAACGAACGAATATTTCGAAATCGTAATAATGCAAACGTTTGATTTGAAAAAAAAAAAAAGGTTTTTTTTGTTTTCTTGAGACGTTTTGGAAGTTGTACGACCGACGTAAAAGATGCACGCCCGCGTTGTCTCAGGCACTGATAGCAGTCACAGGCGCTGAACTTTTTTTTAAAACTGACAATGTACTGTACGTTATCTTAGCTAGCGCAGTTGTTTCACTAATAGTATGAATCAACATGACAAAAATTGTATTTAGAATTGTGATTTTACATTGCACACAAAAAAATACTTAAACAAACCTTACCTTGTCTTGAGAATATTCAAAAACTGTAAAATTTCAGAGAACTGTATCAGCCTCAAGGCCCTTAAAAACCTCAAGCCTGCAAGACAAAATAAATGAATAAATAATTAAACAAGATCAACCAAAGCAAACAATCGCTCACAAAATCGCATGTCATTTTAGACGATTTTACTTCCACATTAAGTAAGCTAATTGGGTTACTTCCAACAAATAGTCTCTTAAGTAATTAAATAAAATAATATCAAACTATGTTGCAAAGATAAGTTTTGGAATAGCTTTAAAACAATATTAATAATTTTAATAAGTTTATTCTGTTTTTTTAACAGTGGACACCTGCAAAGGAGATTGCATAAGATGCCAGTTGTTTTTTTTTGACTATTATACCTCACTATTGTTCTTTCTTTTCACTATTGTGCACCGTTTAAATTATTGTCACGATTGGTTTTTTGACCTTCAAACACTTTAGGATGAATCTGCTTTTGTAACCTTGGAGATTTAATGAAAAGAAAGGGCTCAGAGATGGGCTTTTAGAATAGGTTAGGATTTCTTATCTGAGGTTTGGGATCTCTTCCCTGTTCTCCTTGGAAGTTCAAATTCCACTGATGTTTTCTCTTATTTTGATTGTCTACTAAACTTTAAACATTTCAACGCTTAAGTTTTGAAATTGATTTTTAGACACACCTCCTGCAAAATATCCAAATTTTATTTTTTACAGCCTTATTTAAAAATAGTTTCAATGCATTTTACACTCAAAATGTTAGAAGCCTCGTAGACATAGAAGAAAGCAGTTTTCCTCTGCGCTGCCACAAAAAAAAAAAAGCCGCATCATATTTGAAGCTGCAGTATTTAAAATGTAGCTCAAAGTAGCGGCTTGTAGTCCAAAATTCACTGTAGGTTATATGTTCATGGTTCATGGATCCCTTACCATGCCAGGGCTGTAGGGGCACCATTTCCAGATGTGGGTCTTGGGCAAGTACAGCTAGGTGGTGCCTATCCCTCTACAGGCCATTTTTTGGGTTGGGGGTCTTCCATCATGGTTACTGATGTGACTCAGCTGTGCCCGCTCCTTTGGCGCCAACTGCCGCGGGTTCTGATTGGCTCCCCAATCCGTATTTGTACCCAGTCTGCAAACCTCAGTTAACACTAGGCAAGCCTTTTTCAACCCTGACTCCCACCTGTCCCATTTTTTACTCCAGTCTTTGATCCTGACCACGACCCGTTTTTGATCCTGACCACGTCTACTCTCCCGTCCCGGCTTTCGGCCGCTTTTTGTCCCTGACCATGTCTTCTCTCCTATTCTGGCTTACGACTCGCTTACGACCACGTTTTTTTCCCTCCTGTCCTGGCTAATGAACCGCTTTTCCGTTCCTGACACCGCCATCGCTCGCCACAGAAGGTCAACGTCCGCGTTAGGAGCACCATCCGAGTTTCAGAGCAACCTGCTTCCCGTGTCCAGCAATCACCGGATCGTGGGCGCAACCCTTTCTCTTTCTTCCAATAAAACTTGTGAGTAACGCAACCTAAGTGGGTCCTGTCTCCATTCTGGTCCTGACATTTTCTCCCCCTCATGAAACTACTGGTTTCCATGGTAACCAGGAGAAGCCACTGCTTATAAATGCAAATTAATTGCATTTAGCCTATTGACTAAACACATCAATGAACTATTGAGTTTTACCATTGGCTTTCATCATTATACTTCAGAGATATTCTCTGCTTTCCCCGAGTTTCCACAGGACAGAATAAACTAGACCAGGGGTGTCAAAGTCAAATGGATAAAGACCCACATACAAAATTTTGGCAACGTTTATTAAAACATTGAAATTGTTACAGAACCAAACCAAGATAACAAAAATAAACATCCCTCAAAGAAAAATAACATGTCCTGTACATTAAAAACAAAGTAATATTTGGTTGTGGCCCTGTCAGTAACTTAAAAAGTAGAACATTTTAACAGGCAAACAAGCACATGTCAAGTACATGTCCTTTGAAAAGTGTGCTGCTCTATAATCCTATCACTGAGTTCAAATAGTAAAATGAGGATTAATTAAAATTAGTTGTATTGTGTTTTTAATGGTATTTAGGCCTTCACCTGAAAAGTAGAGAAAAATACTATAAAGTACCTTAACAAATGGCACACAGAGAAAATGTATAAACGTTCCAGAATCAAAAATGGAAAATATGTGACATTACCAACAAATATAATATCATCTAGAGCAGACCTGGGCACTCCGGTCCTGGAGGGCCATACATCCTGCCAGATTTTGAAGTTTGCTCTTCTTTAACTCAGGTGATACAAATTATAACCTCGTTAGCAAGCTAGCAAGTGCTCGTTAACGATACTGTTGATTGGAATCACCTGTATTGGATCAGAGAAACCTCAAAAATCATGCAGAACATACGGCCCTCCAGGACCGGAGTGCCCAGGTCTGATCTAGAGTGACTCAGTCAAAAATGTAGGTTTCATATTTGACCCCGATCTGTTCTTTCAAACATACGTTTAGAATATTACTAGAACAGCTTTTTTCCATCTTCGCAACATTGCTAAGATTCGCCCTGTCTCAGTCGGATGCGGAGATTATAATTCATGCGTTTGTTACCTCCAGTCTCGTTAACTGTAATGTATTACTCTCTGGTCTCCCGAAGTCCAAAATCAAGAGCCTTCAGCTGGCACAAAATGCTGCTGCGAGGCTTTTAAAAAAGACAAAAAAGTTTGATCACATTACCCTGAATTTTAGCTAACCTGCATCTGCTCCCCGTTAGCTTAAAATTGTGATTAAGGTTCTGTTGGTAGTATACAAAATCATGCAAGGACTGGCTCCCTAATATCTTTCAGACTTAATTTCGCCCTATGTTCTGGTCCGGACTCTTCACTCTGAAAACGCTGGTCGACTTTTTATTGCATAATGTTACATTATTATTGGTAGGATGTTGGTTAAAGCAACAAAAAAAACTGAAGAGCCGTTTTAGAGGAGAACCGCAGGTTCAAGAGCGTTCTACATTCGGGCCCCAGTGCTGTGGAATGCTCTTTCCCCCGAGATTTGAGCTGCAACATCAGTGGAACTGTTTAAATCCAGGCTTTAAACACACTTCTAGTCTATAGCATGTAGGTTTTAGGTCAGATAATACTGTCATAATAATCTATGGTGTGCAATAATCTGTGGTCTGTGCAGCCCTTTGAGACTCCTTGTGATTCAGGGCTATACAAATAAACATGACTTGACTTAACAGAGGCAAGAACATTACAGTATAAAAGAAGTCCTCTCACCCCGGCCAACACCTCTTTCAACAGTTATTTAGAAATTCAATAAATAATATTTTCCCTTTAAGATCTACAAATTTGAAATTCTAGTAAAATTTGTGCACTAAAGTATTCGGTCTTTTGGCCACCAACCGGCGGCAACGGTCTTGCGTCTTACCCCAGTATGAGACGGAACGGACGCTTGAGGCCAAGCGGGATCCGCCGCCGTTCTCCTCCTCGTCTTTGTCGTGGCCGTTACGGACCCGGTAACCGTTCTGGAAAAGCTCACCGGTAGATTTCTTGCGCCGTCGGGTGGTAGGCACAGTCTGGACACTGCCATTGGCCCCCTTGTAGACTAACATCTTGGTGGGAATCATATCTGGGCGCCGTCCAGCCTGAAGGAGAAACTTTTTCGTCCTCGGTGCTGCCCTGGTAGTGCGTGTGTGGCTTAAAACTGCCAGGATATTAGCGAAACAGCGGCGGCGTATAAGCTTCTTTCGGATTCATCCAGAGAAGCAGAAAGCGAGCATGTCCATCAACCTGACCTCCGGGTCAGCCCTTAGATCCCGTAACGGATATCCTGTTCTCTTAATCTTTGCGAAAGGACAGCTTGTTACTTTTGAGTAGGGAAATGTTGATCATGTGACAACATATGTGTGTGTGGGACAAAGGCTAAAATCTGTGGTAAAGTTTCTCTTGTTTTTTTTTTTTTGCTTGCTTACTCAACAGTCGCACCAAACCTCTTTGTGCCACATAAATTGGGCAAATTGTTCCATGTTAGCTAGCAATACATCGCTAAATGGAGTGTTGTTTTTAATATTTGTGTGTTACAGCAAATTGGTAAAGTGCTTATTAAAACATTCCTGAGTAAAAAATTACTATGCATTTGACTGTGGAGATTGATTTCGATGTAGTTGCAAATATGTTATATTTGATTTCTTTCTAACTGCTTTATAGTGAAACATCCATCCATCCATTATCTGCACCGCTTATCCTCAGTAGGGTTGCGGGGGTGCCGGAGCCCATCTCAGCTATCTCCGGGCAGTGGGCAGGGGACACCCTGAACTGGTTGCCAGCCAAACGCAAGGCACACAGACACAGACAAGTCACTCGCTCATTCACACCTAGGGACAATTCGGTCCGGCCAATTAACCTAGACGCATGCTTTTGGAAGGTGGGAGGAAACCGGAGAGCCCGGAAGAAACCCACGCAAGCACGGGGAGAACATGCAAACTCCACACAGGAGGTTCGATATCATGACCTCAGAACTGTGCTGCACACATGCTAACCACTGCACAGCCCGTATAGTGAAACAATGATATTACATTTTAACAGTGACGGGGCTTCATTGCACACCTTAAAATACCTGTTTCATGTCATGTTGATGATATTTTATCCATGAATACTTATTAATTCCACATTGTCTGGAAACGTCCTTTCAATTGCTTTACCCTGGTTGCACTTGTCTACTTTCATTTTAAGCATTTAACCAATCACATTTTAGCCAACACGACAGAACAGCTTTCATGGCAATAGAAAACAACTTCTAGAAGGAACTAAAACACATGAATAAGTTTTACTAGAGATTAGCTGAGGAAATACATGAGGATGGAAAATGTGGCTCTATTCCTATATAATATTACAAATTTAGATAGAGATAGAGATAGATACTTTATTCATCCCCGCAGGGAAATTCACATTTATGAGGTGTAGCTGCAGTTAATTTTTTATAGTCATAATATACTTAACCTAGTTGGTCCCTGTATGGAAATTCATTTTCACCTACTGAAACGGGCTTACGGTAAGTGCTGGTGCAACAGAGTGTGTGCCCAATGATCGATTTCCAGCACTTGGTATTACCAGGGGGCCTCCCATCAAAGTAAAAACCATTAAAGACCCTTCTTAGCTTCCCGACATCAGGCGTTCTGCGAGGCAGCTTTGAGTTTTTTTGTCGTGCAGTTGACAATTTTGTATTTCTCGCCTTTTTGGTGGTATGCCCGTAAACAGGAATACAATTGATTCAGACGTAGTGCTATTGAAAGCCTAGTTGTGAAATACACGGCCCACCACTGAATCACAATGATAAGAAACCTATGTAAACAGCCAGGCATACCTAATTAAGTGGGGGGGGGTTTAAGGGTTATTGATCTATCTTCGTTATTCATTATCCATTATCCGTTATCGGTCAGTTCATTATACGCTACAAAGCCTAGGAGCCGGGACACTTACTCTCAGCCAAAAGGCTAAGCTAAGGTCCTGGACAAAGTGTTTACAGAACGATGGTCAAGTATGTCCACGGGGTGGCGTTACCCTTAAAATTACCTTAACTTTAATCAACAGCTTTCACAGACCAGATGATGTTATGCAAAACATTTATCATGATTTGGGTTTTCTTGTGCGTCTGTATGCGTTTGTGCATTTGCGAGCACACGCTTCGCTTTGTTCTTTGTAAGGAAAAAGGAAAAAAAAAAACTAAGCCATCAGCCATGATCCTCTATAATCCTTCATTTCCTGTCACCATCAAAGCATGTTCACATCAAAAAGCCTTTGTCCGCTCCAAATGATAAACAACAGGGAGGGGTTTTCCGTCTGGGTCTTTCATAAACCATCGAAGTGTGGTCCTGTTTTCTAGACCATCAGAAGTTACTTTGTAAATCAATTACTGTATTTTCACGACCATAAGGTGCACAACTGTATTTTGTCTATTAATAATTCCACGTCGTCTGTCAGCTTTCATTAATTTTCTCGTGGTTGCACTGATTCAAGATGAGTGCTTTCATATTTAAGTATTTAACCAATCATGTTTTAGCTATTACTTCTTGCCGGGGTCAGCAAACTACCCGGAGGCCTGCAGAGCTTATTGTGAAGGCCTCAGTGTTGATAAAGCTGTTGATTTTGCCATTCAGATTCTGAGTTGGCGAGTCAACGGTTTCACAAAACTGATTGGATAGGGTGCATCACAGAAATATCACAAGGAAATGTCAAGAAAGAAATTCCTGTCGTTTCTGTGGAATGGCCTTTTTAGCCTTAAATCAAATACAAACTTATGCCAAAAATACGACTTTCAGCATTAGCTTCGATGGTGTAAGAACTTCTGATGGAACTGAAACAAACGGGAAATCTCCACGACAGTGTAATTGAAATCTCGAGGGAAGAAGGGCGGTTTTGTGCAGACAAAGAAAGGATTTTGGGGCGAGTAAAATGTGCGTATAGTGGTAACTCCGCTTATGATGGCTCCACATATGAAAGCAAAATTCCATGAAGTCTCGGAATCTTTAGAAAGAATACACCCGGAAAAAGTGTTGACAAGTCGGGCTATCACTACGTCTGCCTTCTGTATTTTTGAAAGATTGTCAAAAGCCGGTAAAAGCACATGTTATGTGATCAGTGTTTTAAGAAAGGCGATGTAAAAAGGGAAAAAAAAATATTGCTCTTATTCTTTGTTTTTTTTACATTATATGCCTCTCTTTTTATGTTTATTGTGCGGTAATCTAATTTTAACAAGTATTAGTTTCATATTCTGATGCTCTTGTGATTTACTTTAAAAAAAATCTTATTGGCCATATCTATTCATCATATTTGTCGCAGCCATTGCTGCTCCAAATGATTTAAAGCTTTAAAAATAGTTATTCAGAATTGGATTGATTCAGATGTAGCAGTAATGAAGGCACAGGAGTGAAATGCACGGCTTGCCACAGCTTCTTAGTGATGTTAAATTAAGGTGATTCTTTATCCGACTGAGACATTAAATGAAGGTTACCGAGCCAGCTGCGGTTCAGGTAGACGGACACGAAGACAGGTGGCACGGTGAAGAAGTCCACCACAGAGTTGACCTCCAGCCAAAACCACAACTTGTCATTGGCTGCGATGAACTGAGGATGAAAACAAGAAAAATCTATGACAAAACTTCACAAATACTTGAAAAATATGATGAAATCCCAAATTACGGCAACATTTTGTACCAAAATGGATAACCTGCATTACCTCCTGCGCTACAGTGACCACAAATGATAATTTAAACGTTATACTGTCGATAGAAAGAAAACGATAAACATGAATCCGACAATCAATTTCAAATATTTTTGATAGCTGGGGTACAATGTTTCCTATTACAAATAACCCCTTGGCGGGCTGCCGGGGTGAGTTTGGTACTGGCCAAGGTCTTGAATTTGTATTATTAAAAAATATATTTTAAAATGTAAATAAAAGTGAAGTTAATCAAAAAAACCTTAAGATATCTCATAATATAGAAGATTGCAAATTCAATGGTGTGCTTTCTTGCATACTTTTATTGTCATCTCACTCGCTTTTGGTTATTTGGTTAATATAATAATAATAATAATAATTTCCTTGTATTGTCATTCTGTGTAACAATGTACACAGAACGAAATGTCGATTGCACCTGACCCGTTGTAGCGAGCCGATGCAGCCGCAGCCAACAGAGGGCGCCGCCGACCACTTTTTAAGCAAGTCATGTTTATTTTTTTTTATCACAAAGAGTCTCAAAGGGCTGCACAGACCAAAAACTATTGCAAACTACAAAATAGACAGAATCCCCTCATCTAAAACCTACATGAGGGCAAATAATACACAGATATTGTCAACATAAAAGATAGGTTATTCATATGCTATAGAATAGAAGTGTTTTCTAAGCCTAGATTTAAACATTTCCTCCTAGGTCGCAGATTGAATCTCAGGGGGAGGAGCATTCCACAGCACTGGGGCCCGAATGGAGAACGCTCTAGAACCTGCGTATCTCTTCTTGGCTCTTGGGATCACTAGTAGACCAGCGTTTTCAGAGCGAGGGCTCCAGACCGGAACATAGGGGGAAATTAAATCTGAAAGATATGAGGGAGCAAGTCCATGCATGATTTTGTATACTACCAACAGAACCCTAAAATCACATCTTAAGCTAACAGGGAGCCAATGCAGCTTTGCTAAAATCGGGGTAAAGTGATCAAACTTTCTTGTCTTAGATAAAAGCCTCGCTGTAGCATTTTGTACCAGCTGAAGACTCTTGATTTTGGATTTCGGGAGACCGGAGAGTAGTGCATTGCAGTAATTACAGTTATTTGGTTAATATGCGTTTTGTTTTTGTTTTTTACTGAGCAGAGAAGGAAGGGGTTGGGAAGGGGAGCTGCAGCAGCACATTGAGCACAGGAATGGGGCAAAAGAAATGGCAGTACGGAGGACAAAAAGGAAAGGAAATTTCAACATGAGACAGACCAGGAATATTATCCTGATTTGGACTCATTTCAATTTTATTAATGGATCCAAAACAGTGTGCGTTGTCCATCACTGACGAAAGAATCTGAATAGGTTCCTTAAAGCATACCACTGTGTGTTCCTAAATGCCAGTATTCAGTACAGACTGATCACATTTTTGTTATTGTTCTACAAATGTTATCTTATATTTTTGAAAGTTTTTTAGAAGTTCTGTCTTGTTTCAGTCTCGATTGGTGAGAAGTTAAATTTTAAATAGGTAAAAGTTCTTGTATTTAAAGGTTAATATTTAAAATTTTAATGTTATTGTGTGGTTTGTTTTTAGGGATTCTGTGCAGTTTACTTTAAAGTTGCTGAGTATAAAAAAAGTTTAAATTAGTTCACTCTAGAGTGAAAAAATAAAAGCTAGTGTAATATAGTGGTATTATACAGTTTTTATTGCATAATGTTACATTATTATTGGTAGGATGTTGGTTAAAGCAACAAAAAAACTGAAGAGCCATTTTAGAGGAGAACCGCAGGTTCAAGAGGGTTCTCCATTCGGGCCCCGGTGCTGTGGGATGCTCTTCCCCCTGATAGTCAATCTGCAACCTCAGTGGAACTGTTTAAATCTAGGCTTAAAACACACTTTGATTATATAGCTTATTAATGACCTATATTTCATGTTGACAATATGTGTATTATTTGTAATGCAACATCCATTGCAGCGTGGTCATCCTGGAAGGGGGATTACCTCATCTGCGGTCCCTTCTCAAGGTTTCTTCATTTTCCTCATGTTGAGGTTTTTGACTTTTTCCCTGCCCTCATGGACGTTTTAGATCAGGGGATGGTGTAATAATAATCTGTGGTTTGCAATAATCTGGTCTGCGCAGCCCTTTGGGACTCTTTGTGATTAAGAGCTATACAAATAAACATGACTTGACCTGAAAAAGCTGGTTAAAAAAAAAAACGAAGAAAGAACCGGAATTCCCATCACTAATAAGTTGCACGTTACAATAACATACACCTCTCAATATATTCGTTTTACCCATATTCTATATGTTTTTTGAGGAAATACTCTAAATCAAAAAGCAACAGACTGATGTTCATTTCGATCTTAAGGACTTATGAGGATTTGCTTTCCGTATACTAACCCGTAGTCCGAAGTACAAGAGGAAAAAGATGTTGAAGGCCATGTCAATTTGTAGTGTGACGTCCTCATAGAAGTTCTGACACGATTCGATGGGACTGCCGGACACAAAAAAAGTCCACATCAGCCGCTGCCACATCACAATTCCGATTTCCCGCCCGCGTCATTAATTGATATCGTCTTTTCCCCGCAAAAAGACGCCAGGAAGAAGCGCGGCTTCTTCGTCAAGTGCAGTGAGTAGCAACAAGCCGCATGCACTTGCAAGCATTGCCGTGGTGGTGCAAATCGTTGACATTAAACCTTAAAAAGCTGCTGTGCGTTCATTTTATATGGGGGCACGGGGTTGCAAATAGAGCAGCAGTTTAAGGCTTAAGTGCATGCAAAAGTCACGTCTCCTTGATGACGGACGTCAGGCAGACATAGCAAATATTGTCGGGGAGCCTCACCCTGAACAAAACTTTGTATCTGGCACACATAAAGAGAAGTCAGTAAACCGGGTACAGGTTAGTTCATGCTCAACACTCCACCTGTAATCATCGCTACCTACTAACTCCACACACAGAAAAAATACATTTGAAACTATACCTCGGGTGGATATTCCTCAAATAAAACTTTAGACTGTGGGTCTCGTTTATTTGGGGGCCGCCAGGGCTAGGGTCTGAGGGAGACGGGGCCATATCTTGTTTTCCACAAGAAAAGTTTGACTTAAAACATTAAACTGTGCTCAAATATCTATATAAAATTTGCGACAAAAAATGGCCTTTACATATAGGAAATCATAGAGAATATTAAAATAAACCAATCAATTTTCCAATGTATCCAGTACCATTAAAAGAAGAAATCCAGTGTGAATCGTTTATTTTGCAGATCTACAAATGTATCTGCGATTTTCATATGCAATTTTTATGTTGCATGTGCATTCATCAAGACATGATTTTTAAATCTGAATATATTTGAGGATCTTAACTATACACGTGTAAATGTTTTTGAGATAAATCTCTCGTGTCAGGACCAGACCGGAAACAGGACCCAATTGTGTTACGTTTCTCACAAGTTTTATTTAAGGAAAGCGGAAGCGGATCTTGCGTGGCGAGCGTTGGCGGTGTCGGGAGCGGAAAACAGGTCAGTAGCAGGGACAGGAGAGCAAAAACGTGGTCAGGGTCGGAAGCGAGTCGTAAACCAGGAATGAAGAGTAGATTTGGTCAGGATCAAAAAAACGGGTCGAAGCCGGGGGACAAACGGGAGCAAAAAACAGGCAGAGACGTTGTGTAAATTGTACGCCCGATGGGAAAGATGCACAGCCCGGGCGTCCGGGCGGACGTTATTGCAGACACTGTTTTGAGGCGTATATTTGCGGTTCCAAAGAATTTTTGGGCCGGTCTTTCATTTCAGGTTTCCAACCCCTGTCTTAGTGAGTCTCCTCCAGCAAGATTTTAAAGCAACCTGTCAATCATTGGGTGCATAGCCAATTACAGGATGTTAAGGCTGCATGGCGCCAAACTCGATTGCAGAAGCTTTCCGTGAGGCTGTAAAACGAGCTGAGCGACAGGGCAAAAGGTTGAAAGTTCACAGCTCATCTTTTGAAAAGGTAACAGGAGAGCAGCATGAAAGTGGACACTGGCCAACCGGTCAGCGTTTAATAAATTGGTGCACACTTCCTGCTTTGTAGTCTTCTGCTTCCTGTCGATTCTTTCCACCCACAACAGGAACTTCAGACTTTCCCTTGCCTTTATTGAACCTTCTACCATATCAGTCAAACGTACTTTTAGATCTTATCAACGCTAACAAATCCTGTCCTCAACATTAGCTTGAGTGTGAGAAGAAAATTTGCCACAAATACAGTGGGACCTCAGTTATCGCAGTTAATGCGGACCAAAACCACCCGCGAAAAGTGAAAATCCGCGAAGTAGCGGCGACCCCTTCCCCAAAAAAAAAAAAATAACAATAATTTTTTTTTTCTTTTTTTTAAATATTATTATTTTTTAGACCCGGTTAATGGGGACCTAAACCACCCGCGAAAAGTGAAAATCTGCAAAGTAGCGACGCCCATTCAAAAATGCTTAAAAAAAAAAATATATATATATATATATATATATATATATATATTTTTTTTTTTATTATTTTTTTTTTTTTTTAATTATTATTATTTTTTAGGCCCGCAAAGCTCTGAACCCGCAAACGTCGAACCGCGAAGTAGCGAGGTCCCACTGTATAAATTTTAAATGAAAAGAGAACCAAGCAATACTCACTCTGAAGAGTCGATGAAGTATATGACCAGAGCTCCGATACTGAGGGCAAAGACGAGCACCACCTGAAAGAAAAAGTGAATAATTATTGTGTTTTTAAAAAAGCATGATTGATTGCGAAACAACAAACAATTGCTGTATCGCGGTTAACTTACTGCAGTTTGCTGTATGTTTCCCACAACATATAAAAACTCTGGTGGGCAACCAGGGTCTAATCGGTCCCCATCAGGGTTTAGTAAACTTTACTAAAAAATATAATATTTTAAAACATATATAAATGTGAATCTGGGCAAAATCATTTTTTAACAAGAAAACCTCAAAATTAAAACATTCTGCTGTTTTCAAAAATATTTAATTTGCAACAAAAAATAAGATCTTAAAAAAACAAAGAACTAATGTGAACAAGTATAAATGAATCCGTAATTTGCATGGGCTTTCCTTACATTAAAAGGGACCATGTGTATCCTTTGACCACTAGATGTTGCTGTATTGTGTAGTGCAACTAAAAACAACTGCAAGAATTAAGAATTAAAAAAAAAAAACCTCCTATGTGGGGTTTTTTTGGTCACCCGTAGCAGAAAGATGGCTGACGTTTAGCTAATATTATGTAAAATAAATGCAAATGTATCAATTAACGAGTATTTAAAAAAATAATATCATAGTTTGTATATTTTGCATTTTGCACTTTAAGTCAACATTCTTTTTAATGATTTGTTTCTACTGAACAATACTACTTCTTTCCCTTTAAACTTTCATATTAAGGTGGGGGCGTCGAACTATCACTCTGCAGGCTGCAGTTGGCTCTTGGGCCGCATATTTGAGACCCTTGCCTTAGCCTGTCTACAAAATCACAAAGATCCATGGGCAACACGCTACTTCGGATTTTTATTGAGCATTGTGTTCTGCATCCGGGCTAAACAGCCATGCTGCCTCTTTTCTGCCTGTGTCTGCCTTTGCATCAATAACTCTTGCAGTGTGAGTTGCACACATACATAAACAGCTCTACAAACATATTACATGGCAGCTTATCTTCAATTTCAAATTCTGCCATCCCATTTCATCACTGCAGCCTCTGTCAAACTCCTTTTGTTGTGCATGCAAGAATGTGAAATTCTTATACACGCTTACATCAACTTTCTTTTTCATCTGTTTTGGGGTTTGGTTTGGCCAGTATTGAAAGTCACTTTCACCAATTTCATCCTGGAGTAAAATAAAATCCCAGAGCACATGTGTGTGCATGTGCATGTCTCAAACCCGCTCAGATAAACTCTTTTCACATTTTTGGGAAGTTTGGGTTGGCATTTCGACTGTATTGGAAAAATAAATTTTCTTTCACCATTTTCATCCTATAATTAGAAAACCTTGCGCACACATATGAAATCACACCACTCTAGGCTCCTTTACTCCAGCCTTATGCACTCTGTTGCTGGACCACCAATAATAACACTAATATATAGGCAGCTAAGCACAATGAAAAATTATATATAAATGCTCTTTAAACTGGCAATTGTTAACATATACTTAATAGAAAACATTAATTTTTGAAGGCCACCTCAAACTATGCACCCCACATGTATGCAAATGCTTTACCCTGTAAATTGGGTTTGTTCTTTATTTTCTACGTATAAAACAGTATTTAATAAAGACATTATTCTAATTAACAGGGTAATGACTCCTTTTTGGAACGCAATCTACGAGAAAAATGAGGGATTACTGTATTTGTCCTTGGTTAAGAAAATGCCTTAACGCGTTCTTCTTTGACTCTCCTCCATGTCAAAGTGTAAATAAAATACGCGAGGTGACTGACAACGGTGTCCTCTTTCAGCTTGAGGAGGATGCTTTAGTCATTTGTGATCGGCACCCAATTGTGCTGTTTTATATGTTCATAAAAATTGTTTTATATTGTTAATCTGTTTTCTAATGTCCAGGATAAAACCTAAGAAATTGGGCGTGGCACTCCGGTATCACATTTAACAGTGAGGATAAAAGAAAACAAAGAACATAAAGGAACAAAGAAGATAAGGTTATAATTTACACAATATTTACAGAAGAAATGTGGGCATGTAGGATGTTACATACAGTTTTGGGATCGTATTAGTGCAATATGCGTTAAGTGCAAAAATAGTCAACATTGTGCAAAGTGAGCATAGGCATGAATAAAATTTTACATCTGTATGAGGTAGTCTGTTTGCAAAAGTTTCAGTTTGTTGTGCGGTGTGTGTTAAGGGTGGTAATGGGTCTGGGGAAGAAACTGTCTCTGAGTCTGTTTTTGTTTTGTGTGACCTGTAGCGCTTGCCGGAAGGCAGCAGGTCAAAGAGGTGGTGGCCGGGGTGATAAAAGTCCTTGATGATGTTTTCTGCTCTGCTGAGGTAGCGAGAGCAGGCAATGTCCCTCCAGACTGGGTAGAGAGCAATCAACGATTCTCTGGGCTGTGTTGATGACCCTCTGAAGCGTTTTCCAGTCTGCTGCCGTGCACCCAGCAATGCAGTATGTTAGAATTCTCTCCACTGTGGCTTTGTAAAAGGACACCAGCAGCTGCTGCTTCAGATGATTTTTCCTGAGCACTCTCAAGAAATGGAGTCGCTGCTGGGCCTTCCCTACCACCAACTTTGGTGTTTGCAGACCAGGAGAGGTCATCGGAGACGTGCACACCCAGGAATTTGAAAGAGTGGACTCTCTCTACCTTTTAAAATTAGTGGTGCTGGGTTCCCGTCTTTCCTCCTGAAGTCCCGTATTAGTTCTTTTGTTTTTGTGGTGTTCAGTATGAGGTGGTTTTTCGAACACCACGTTGTCAGTGGCTCCACCTCACTGTACGCCGCCTCGTCCCCTTCAGAGATGAGGCCGATCAAGGTGGTATCGTCGGCGTACTTAACAATTGTGTTTGTGAGGTGGGTCAGTGAGCAGTCGGAGGTGTAGAGGGTGAAAAGCAGGGGGCTCAGTCCACAACCTTGGGGGAAGCCAGTGCTCAGTGTTAGGGTGGGAGAGACGTCACCTAGGTTACAAAAAGCAGATCCTGTCATGAACCGAAAGAGGATCAGGACCCAAATGCGTGATGTTTCACACACAAGTTTTTTATTTTATGGGATATGGGGAGTCATGCACGTTAGGCAGCAGTCTGGCGTGAAATGATAGGAAGCCAGAGGCCGACGAGATCGATACCAATTGCCCGAGCAGATATCGGACAGATGAGGTCGATACCGGAGAGGACGGGACAGACAGGATTGATATCAAAACAGGATATCGAAATTAAACAGGAGAAACTATACGGGAATGAAACTGGAAACCGATATACAAATGAACAGGAACAATACCGGACAGGAAATACCAACAGGAAACAGTACCGAGTCAAATCCCACGTCTTACAGGGCAGAGGTTCGTTGACGGACTGACCCAGTAAGAATGAGAGCACTGAGCTTAAATAGACGGAAAGCCAATCTGTCAACGAGCTGCAGCTGGCGCCACACAGGCAGGGCCAATTGGGCGCCATGGCAACCGTGTCAGATCCTCCCTAAAGGATGTGGAAATTAAAGAATAGCAACAAGATTGGCCAGTAGCAACAACAACGTTAACATGCCGTACAGAATTGTCAAAATAACAAACAACAGTAAGACAAAATAATGAACAACGGTGTGCAATAATATCCAAAATAACTGACAACCCTGGAATCCTAAACAATCTCCTTTGCAGTTGTCAAAAAAATAAAATAAAATAATAAACCACCTTCATTGTTGGTAAGCAGAATTAAAAGCGATTCCGAACAATTGGCCCCGTCCGTTTGGCGCCAGCTGCGGCTCGTTGACAGATTGGCTTTCCGTCTATTTAACTCAGCGGTCTCACTCTTCCTTTGTCAGCCCGTCAACAAACCCTACCCCGCAAGACATGGGTTCTGACTCAGTCCTGTTTTCCTGTTGGTATTTCCTGTCCGGTATTGTTCCAGTTTATTTTGTCATGTTAATATCAGTTTCCAGTTTTGTTCATGTCTATTTTTGTCCTGTTAATTATTCTCTCCAGTTTTCGTTCCCGTCTAGTTTGTCCTGTTTCATTTCGATATCCTGTTTCATTATGAATCCTGTCTGTGCCATCCTGTACTGTATCGAACCCATCTGTTCAATATCTGCTTGAGCAATTGGAATCCATCTCGTCGGTCTCTGGCTTCCTGTCTTTCCACGCCAGACCGCTGCTTATCGTGCATGACTCCCCATTTCCCATAAAATAAAAGCTTGTGTGAGAAGCGTCACACATTTGGGTCCTGATCCTGTTCCGGTTTTTGACACTTTACTTATTAAACCAATAATTTGATCATTAGTTGCTATTATTCATTGCACCTTCATCAGTCCAGAATACAACAAAATACAAAATGTCTCAAAACTTGCAGCCTCGGGGCCAATTGCTGCCTGCAGGATCATATGTTGAGGCCCCCGCATTAAAATGAAAATGTAAAGGGACAGTGTGTAATATAATGTGCCTTCCAGGGGTAAAAGAAAATCATTACAAAAAAAGTATTCATTTTAAAGACAAAATGCATGGACTATGATACAAACCTGTATTTTTAAAAACTACTCCTGGGTTTTGAAATTTGTATTTATTTTACATACATGAGCTAATTGTCAGCCATCTTGCTGCTAAAGGTACCCCTGAAAAATAAACGAACCATTTGTTCATTTTGCTTTACTTCTTTCTTTATTCCTTTTCTTTTGTTCTTACTTTCATCATTTACTTTTTTTCCCTTTTTGACATTTCTCCCTTTTATTTCTTTGTTCATGTGAGGCAGGGTAAAATAAAGAGAATAAAAATTATGTTATTTGGTCATTGACTCTCTAGTTTGTATACGTTCTTGTGCTGTTTGGCAACCGTTTTCTGTAGCACTACACCATACTACGATATCTATAAGTCAAATATTAGACCATCTCCCTTTAATGCAGTGCTCCTCAACCATTTTCTGTATAAAAAAAATATTTAACAGTGCGATGTTTTGAAGCTTTTATAGTCTAAAACCTGATTTGGCCTAGCTTCAACCAACCCTAGCTCTGGCAGCCTCCAAGTAAATGTCATGACCAGCACACAGGGTAGACCCAATCGCGTAACGTTTTCTCACAATTTTATTTAAAGAAAGAGGAAAGGGCAGCGCCAGCGATCCAATGCTCGCTGGACGCGGGAAGCAAGTCGCTGTCGCAATCGGATTGTGATCCGAACACGGGAGTGTATCTTCCGTAGCGAACGATGTCGGTGTCAGGGACGGAAAAACGGGTCGGTAGCCGGGACTGATAGAGCAATGCGTGGTCGGGGTCATAAACGAGTCAAAAGCCAGAACGAACGGGAGAGTAGATTTACAGTAAGACCTCGGTTATCGCGGTTAATGGCGCCAAAACCACCCGCTAAAAGTAAAAATCTGCGAAGTAGCGACGCCCCTTCAAAAAAAAAAAAAAAAAAAAAATCTCATCTCATTATCTGCACCGCTTATCCTTATTAGGGTGAAGCCGCGTCCGCCGAACTCGCGCAGTCGCGCGGCCCGGTAGTGACAGACCGCGAAGCTCTGAAGCCGCGAACGTCGAACCGCGAAGTAGCGAGGTCCCACTGTAGTCGGGGACAGAAAGAGGTCGTAAGCCAGGACGGGAGAGCAGACGTGGTCGGGATCAGACAGGTCGTCGCCGGAGACAGACGGGAGCAAAAACGGGACAGGTGGGAGTCAGGGTCGAAAAAGGCTTGCCTAGTATACACTGAGGTTCGCAGACGGACTGACAACAGGGGACTGACAGGACTGGATTCAAATAGTGACAGGGAGCCAATCAAAACCCGCGGCAGTTGGCACCAAATGAGCGGTCACAAGTGGATCACATCAGTTATCATGACAGTAAATTGAGTTTGAGTCCCCTGCACTAGACAATTGATGAAGCTAAATCCTCCAAAATTAACTGCAAAATTTGAGTGCACATTGTCTCGCTCTCTCGACCAATCGAAGCGAGTCAAGCAAATGGGCGGGGTTTTCACACGCAAGGCGAGCTGGCACTCATCCACTTCCAGGTGACACAAAAGCAGCGTAGAACAGAAGAGCAGCCAGCATTCATAATGAATGAGTGTGGCCCCAATTCATCTCCATGCCTTAAGAAAATGCCTGTATGAATTTTTCATCACCATTCTCCCTCTTTTGGGAGACAGGTTATCTCTATGTGACTCCATGTCACAACTACAAGGCATCACAACTGCTACCGCTCTGGTCAGCAGCAGAATTTGTGATGTGTAGTACCACAAAAACATTTGACATCTTGCATTATTCATATCGTAACATTCACGCTGTCGGCGTCAATGCTGCTAAAGTGTACCACCATCAGTGAGGCTTATTTTTTTACCGCGTGTATCACTAGTTAATACCCAACGTGTAAATAAGTTGGGGTGGCCTTAGAGACTCATTACAAGATGACAGTGACGTCAATAAAAGAACAGCGGGGATTTCCAAAACAGTCAACGTGGAAAATATGACCCGGCGGGATGTATGTTGACTTCCGAATGCATTACAATCAGACCCTGCCATTTTGGGGCGCTAGCAATTCTCGACATCCGGCCACTGGAAGTTCATAGTAAAAAGGACAGACATCTGTTTTGAGCAGAACATTTTGACAAATTATACTGTGCCCTGAAAGCAGTGCTTTGATTATTCTTAAAGGGTTAGGGTTATTAAGTGTTATTTATTGTTAATTGTCAAGACCAGAACGGAGACAGGACCCACTCGCATAATGTTTCTCACTGTTTTATTGGGAAGAAGGGAAAGGAGTGCACACACGATCCAGAGATTGCAGGGAGTAGGTTGCTCAGACGCGGAAGTAGGACTTCCGTGGCGAGCGATGGCGGTGTCGGGAACGGAAAAAACAGGTCAGTAGGGATAGAAGAGCAAAAACGTGATCGAAAACAAGTGGAAAGCGAGGAGAAGAGAGTAGACGTGGTCGAGATCAAAAACGGATCGTTATTCGGGGCGAGAGAACAGACGTGGTCGAGATCAAAACAGGTCGTAATTCGGGACGGGAGAGCAGACGTGGTGTAGCTCAAAACAGATCGTAACCGGAGACTGAAAGGGGCAAAAAAACAGGACGGGTGAAAAAAGGCTTGCCGTGTAAAAACAGATTCGCAGACTGACCGACAAAAGGGGACTGACAAGACAAAGTTTAAATACTGACAGGGAGCCAATCTGTCAACAAGCTGCAGCTGGCGCCACACGTGCGGGGACAATTGGGCGCCATGGCAACCGTGACGGTTAATATAGGTTTGCACTTTATGTTATTGTAATTTATGCTGTTTTTTATTTGGGACACCTGCAAAGGAGATTGCATTGGAAGCCCTTTTTTATTTTGACTAATATACCTCACTGTTGTTCATTATTTAGATTATTATGGACTAATATCATTGAAACAATTTGCCTATTATATTGCTGTTCTTTGATTGAGGGTTTGTATACATTCTTTATGGCCATATTTAAGCACTTTTTAAGACTTTGAAAGCCAATTTGTAAGATTTCTCTGGTCCAGTTAAAAGACAAAATTTGATTTTTAATCTTTAAGCATTTATCAAGATCTTGAGTAAATTAAAAATATTTGATTTAGAGACAAACCTCATATACAGTTGGGGTTGGGTAAAAATAACTAACATGTAGCTTACAATTTTAGGTGCAGGAAATTCTTCCCATTACAAAGGACCACTGGGAAATGCAACATAATTCTTTTTTATGGCCCATAATAAATTTCTAGAATAATACAAAATCATTGCACTAATACGCATTTCATAGTGCCCTGTTTCGGTGAAGCATGCACCTGTCCTCTTGGGAATGATCCTTAGGGGCCGGTGACGCTTCATAGGACAATGCCATACAAACTAGTGCCAGCTGCGGTTAATTAAGAAAAAAGAACTGCAAAAACAAAGCGAATTCCTCAAGGAGCAGTGTCAAGGTCATTTTAACCAAACTTGCAGAGAATCATGGCAACAATCTCAAGCATTTACAAGCACTTTAACCAAATATCAAACACCTTCCAATCATTGAAGACAAGCATTTTCAAGAATTTCAAGCACCCATATGAACCCTGTTGATTTCGATACCCTTTTATAAGGATATTTGGTTTAAAAAAAAAAAAAAAATTAAAAAAAAAAAAAAGAGCTCAGGAAAAGGTTTTAAGAACAGTTGAAATGTCTTATCGAGGGGTTTGGTCCTTTCCTTTTCTCCTAGCAATTTTAAAATCCAGTGATGTCTTCTTTCTTTGAGTGTCCACTAAACCTTTGTTTTAACAATTTAAATCTTATCTATCTATTTATCTACCTTGGTCATATCCCTCAAGAGGGGTGACCGACAGCAAGACAAACACATACAATAACAAAGAAAATAAAAGGGGAAAAAAAATTCAAAAAAAAAAAAAAAAAAACACTCACAAAATTTTTGAGACCATGGCCAACCCAAATGCTCGAACACCCAAACAAGTTAGGCACCTCGGCACCTAAGTTGGTCATGCTTTCGTCCCTCCAGATGTCACTCGGGTCAGGGTGACACAACACACTCTTTTGTTCAACAGCAGGGCCCGACAGCTTTCACTGGTTTACCCCTGCCGCATCATACGGGTGCCCAGCCCATCCTTAAGAACGCGTCCAAGCATTCAACTATCCTTTCACAACACCTCTCCACTCCTTTCTATCACCAACAAGAGCCCTAGCTTCCATTATATTTAGACCTCTTTCCTGCAGTGCACTCATAACACCATCCATCCACGTCAATCGCGGCTTTCCTCTTGGTCTCCTTCCATTGACTTCTGCTCTGTAGATCCTCTTCAACATTCGCTCCTCATCCATCCTCTCCATGTGTCCAAACCAACCGAGTACTCTCTTATCAACACGCTTGATCAATTCCACGAATACTCCAGTTTTGTCTCTCACAATTTAATTTCTCAATCTATCCAATCTTGTCACGCCTAACATAGTCCTCAAACACTTCATCTCAAAAACATTCAATTTCCTTCTTAAATCTGCGTTCAGGCTCCAAGTCTCCGCACCATACAACACAGTCGGCACAATCACACTCTCATACAGTCCCCTCTTAAAATCCATACTCATACTCTTGATGTTCATCACTCTCCTCAGAGCACCCAAAACCTTGCTTCCTTGATTCACTCCGTGCAATACCTCGCACTCCATTCCACCAACTGCAGCCACATCACAACCCAAGTACCTAAAGCTTTCACCTTCTTCCAGCACCTGTCCATGCAACCTGATTTCTAACGTCATGCCCACTCCATCATGTGAACACTTCATCAACATTGACACATAACTTACACCCATCACATATTCTTCCAAACTCTGTTACCAACCTTCTCAGTTTCCTCAAAATCAGCCCCAAGCGCTGTGTCATCTGCAAACAACAACTGACTTACCTGCCACACTGTTCCACTGTTGTCCATCATCTCTACACCTCTGCCAAATACTCTTGCATTCACCTCTCTCACCACACCATCCATGTACACATTAAACAGCCATGGTGACATCACACACCCCTGTCTCACACCAGTCAACACAGGGAATCACTCACTTGTCTCTCTCCCTACTCTTACACATTGCTCTGCTGTTCATATAAAAACTCGTCAATGCTTCCAACAACTTTCCACCCACTCCATACATCACCATCACTTGCCACAACACCTCTCTATCAACTCTGTCATACGCCTTTTCCAAGTCCATGAAAGCCAAATAAACATCCTTACCTTTTGCAAAATATTTCTCACACACCTGTCGTACTGCAAACACCTGATCCACACATCCTCTTCCTTTCCTGAAACCACTCTGCTCCTCCATCACCACCTCATTCGTTCTTTCCCTCACTCTCTTAATCAAGACTCTTCCATTCAGTTTACATTCATACTTTTTTTTTTAATATATTAAGATTTAAATTGCAGACACTGCAATTTAAATCTTAATATATTTTTAAAAAGAAGGTTATTTCAGTCAAGTCAGTGGTTTTTAAATAGTGGGGCGGGGCTCCTGGGGGAGTGAGGCGCTGCCGATGGGACTGCGGGCGCGTTTGACCTGAGGAAAAAAAATTTTTTAAACTTTCCAAAGAATCCAATGCAATTGCACCTTCACTACAGTAGGGAGCAGTGGCACTCTCATTGGCAGTGTTTCGTTTACATTTAACCTGCACACCATGCATATAACACAGAGTATAAGCATTGAGTATAAAGAGTAGATACAAAGTGACGCAGACCCTCAAGTGACCCCATAAAAAAAATACAAACCCAAACAAGGAGACTTATTTGGGGGGACCCGAGAGGATTTCTTGTTCAGAGGGGGCAGGGGGAGTATAGTCGTAACAGAAAACAATTGAAAAGCACAGAGGAAAGTGAATGATTAAAATTATTATTTTTTTCTTTAAGGAAAAAAAATGTTTTTCTGTCCTAAGTGCAAGGAACTTTTCAACAAAACATTTGAACCTTTTGACGCCAAACAGGGGCTGTTCTCATTCATCCGCTCGTCTATGGAGCCAATAAGGCATCGAATGACAGACGGGATCCCCCGCAGTATCATCACAAACGCTTTGTCGTCAAAGTCAACAGGCTTTTATTTCAGGCTCCCTCGAGCCAAGAGCTAATAAAAATATATTGACTTACAAACTAATTGCTGCTAATTCAGGTAACAGAGAACAAAAGTACAAAACAAAATCAATCTTTGTCAAATGCTGTTGACCCTGAACTGGAAAACAAGCTTCACACTCACAATGGACAATTTTTGACTCTTTGAAGGAAAGAAATTGACTCGATGCTAACAAATTGCAAAACACAAATGGCATAGTGTCAACTCTTGTAGGGTAGTGAAGCTAGCTACTAGGACATAATAAATACGGATTACATTGTAAATTGTAGTCTTTCTCTAGGCATTCGACCGTGTTCCTCGGGAATCCCTGTAGGGGGTGCTTTGGGAGTATGGGGTACCGCACCGTCTTACCCGGGCTGTGCGGTCCCTGTATGCCCGGTGCCAGAGTCTGGTCCGCATTGCCGGCAGTAAGTCGGATTCGTTCCGGTGAGGGTTGGACTCTGCCAGGGCTGCCCTTTGTCACCGATTCTGTTCATAACTTTTATACAGCATTTCTAGACGCAGCCTTGGTGGGGATGGAGTCCGGTTTGGTCAGCATTGCGTCACTGCTTTTTGCAGATGACGTGGTGCTGTTGGCTTCCTCAGGCTGTGATCTTCAGCTTTCGCTGGAGCGATTCGCAGCTGAGCGTGAAGTGGCCGAGATGAGGATCAGCACCTCTAAATCCGAGACCACGGTCCTCAGCCGGAAAAGGTTGGCATGCTCCTTCCGGGTTGGGGATGAGATCTTGCCCCAAGTGGAGGAGTTCAAGTATCTTTGGGTCTTGTTCACGGGTGAGGGTAGGATGGAACAGGAGATCGACAGACGGGTCGGTGCAGCGTCTGCCGTCATTCGGACCCTGTACCGGTCCGTCGTAGTGAAGAAGGAGCTGAGCCGAAAGGCAAAGCTCTCCATCTACGGGTCGATCTACGTTCCTACCCTCACCTATGGTCATGAACTGTGGGTTATGACCGAAAGAACACAAACCCGGATACAAGTGGCTGAAATGACTTTCCTCCGCAGGGTGTCTGGGTTTCCCCTTAGAGATAAGGTGAGAAGCTCAGTCATCCGGGAGGGACTCTGTGTAGAGCCACTGCTCCTCTGCATTGAGAGGAGCCAGTTGAGGTGGCTCGGGCATCTGAAAAGGATGCCTACTGGACGCCTCCCTCAGGAGGTGTTCCGGGCATGTCCCACCGGCAGGAGGCCCCGGGGTGCGACTATGCTGGAGAGACTTTGTCTCTCGGCTGGCCTGAAAACACCTCGGGATCCTGCTGCCCCCGCAACCAGACCCCAGGTAAGTGGAAGACAACGGATGGATGGATACATTGTAGTCTATTGAGTATCTTCAAGTACTTGTGAAACTCTTATTAATTTTTGTCTTTACAATTATTTAGATCACGCCGTTTTCCTAAGTGCCGCCACAAATAAAGAATAAGCTGCACCGTATTCAAAGCTGCAGTGTTTAAAATCAGGAGCAGTTAGTAGTTCGGAATTCAGTTTATGCCTTAGCTGGGGAGAAAAAAAATCTAAAATCATCTTCTTAACGTGATGAATGAAATCCCTGACAGAGTTCCTTGCGTTTGAAGGCATTTGTCAAGCACACAGCAGTCGCCACGGTAACAACTCTCACTTGACCAGATGTGCCCTTTCCGAGGGGATACTAGTGTGACCTTAATACACTGTTTAATGCATTTGCTCCGTCTCCACAGAAATGACCCAGCGGATGGCAGCTCGGGACCAGTGTTTGGACTAATGCGTTACAGAGAAACGCAATTACATTTCTCAGTAACGAGTACTGTTACACGTTATTCAGAACATTTTGTCACTCAACTGTCGTGACACGATGGTGCTCCTTATCAAAACAGATCATGAATTATATTGTATTTTGTTTATTCATATTTCCTTTAAAAAGTAACATACAACCCTCGTTTCTGCCGGAAACACAACACTGATTATAATTTGTGAAAAGGGTGAGCCTGTTTATACTGTATGAACAAAATACAACTCACAGTAATACAGTTATGGTCACTTACGAGGGCATGTAATTTATATCTACTGATAGATGTGAGTGTAGGAAGTCCCATTTACAACTATAAAATAAAATACTGAAATCCGGGGACCATTTATATGGCTTGTGTGTCAGCAGTAGCAAAGGGTGGGGAAGGGGAGCATGGATTAAACGGAAACAACTAAATTAATGGGGTAAATGCAGGGTTTGTACATACTTTCATGGCCAAATTCAAGCACCTTTTAAGGACTTGTATAGCCTATTTCCTATTTTATCCAGTATCACTAAAATAAAAAGTCTGGTGTAAAACAGGCATTTTTACAGATCCACAAATAATTTTTTGTATGTGTCTTTGCTTCTGTGCTGCTGCTAAGTTAAGAGGTTGCCTATTATTGTCAGGTTGCCTATTATTTTGTCTACTTTTATCGTTAACGGTATATTGGCTCACTGGTCATTGTTTTGAATATTATATTATGCAATATGGGTGGTTGTTGACTATTATGCACTATTTACATAATTGGCGCTATTGACCAATCATGTTGCAATTATTTAATTTCAGCACCCCATAGGGCTGATCTGCTATTTGTAACCTTGAAGTAGTAACAAACAAAGGTGTTCAGGGTGTGCTTCAGAAAATGGGTTTGAACCCGTTTTCTGAAAGCTTCCACCTCTGCCCTCCTTGAAAATAAAAATCCATCGATGTCTTGTCTCCTTACTTTGAATGTTTACTCAAGTTTAAACTTGACGCCTTTTTTTCCAATTTGTTACAGTGTAAGTGTCCCTCCATACAATCTTGCAGATGTGTTCAAAAATATTCCACGCGCCATGGATCTTGAGAATTTTTTTCAAAGTAAACAGTTTGACCTCATATCCCCGAGAGCAGTGACGTCACCTTGAGAACTGAAAACAATGGCGCGTCCCATTAAAAAACAGACAGCGATTGTAGTAATCGCTGAAGGCATGGCGCTCATTTCCATTTGGAATAATTGGAACTTTTCTTAGCATGTCGCTGGGGGACGAACTGTTTTGGCCGAGTTGCGTGCTTGGATCAGCAAACGCTGCATGAACTAAGTTCACCTGCAGTCATGGATAGCGTGTGTCCTGGTTGCTTACTTCATGTTTTCGGTCAGGCAACCGGACGGCTTTTCCTGCCTATTGATCCTTGTTCGTCTTCTATAGCATCCGGCTAGCTTGTCATGATCATTTGGCATATTAACTGCTGGGTTTGACTTTGTTGCCGTGGTAATTTTGTTGTTGTTGGCTTGTGGTTATCCTGGCTGCTTTCTGCATGTTTTTGGTCACCCTTTTTTCCACTGATCAGTCCTGGTTCGTCCTCTATAGCATCCGGCTAGCATCCCGTGGGTATTTGGCATATTTACGGCTGGGTTCATATTTGTTACCTTGGTAGCTTTTAGTTGTTGGTTCGCGCTTACAGCATGTTTTTGGTTAGTCAGCCACCTGTTTTTCTCCGCCTATCGATCCTTGTTCGTTCTCTAAAGCAGTGTTTTTCAACCTATTTTGAGCCAGGCCATTTTTTTTACGTTGGAAAATTTTTGCGGCATACCACTAACCAAAAATGTTATAAAACGACACTGAACAGTATGTTTAATTACAATTTAATTTATCATACCCCCAGTTTTTACAGCACAGACACTTGACAATTAAATAATGTTTGCAGAAAATGATTCAAAAATGTTTTATAAAATTTTAAATTTTTGAAAAGTGACATTGGATAATTTCTCACAGCACACCTGACGATCTCTCACGGAACACTAGTGATTGAAAATCCGAGCGTTCTTTATTCGGGCCCCGGTGCTGTGGAATGCTCTTCCCCCTGAGATTCGATCTGCAACCTCAGTGGAAATGTTTAAACTAAGCTTAAAACACACTTCTATTCTATAGCATATGACTAACCTATATTTCACGTTGACAATATCTTTGTTTTATTTGTTATTGCAACATCCATTGCAGACTGGTCAACCTGGAAGGGGGATTACCTCATGTGCAGTCCCTTCACGTTCACCCTGGGGGCCATGTTCAATCTCGTTGCATACAAATTTTCACTACGTTTAAATCGTGGACAATAAAGACAATTCAATTCATTTCACTCACCAGGACTCGTCCAGTCAGCGTCTGAGCAGAGATCATTACGCCCGCCCAATCTTTCACAGAAGTCATCCAACCCACTTCGCTTGCTGCTGCCGCTTCATCTTTGTCGCCACGTTTGAGGACACCGTCAGCCGTAGTAAGCCGGTGAACGTCCTGAAAAGCCACAGGGGGGATACCGGCATCAATGCTAATATAATATGAGTTCAATATACTGTGGTACCTCTTTATACTAGCAACTCTAAACAGGTATATTTTTATCTTGACGAAAAACTTTGCTCTGCATACGACTGATCGGGAGAGATAAACCAATAAAAAGACACAGGTACAAAAAGGCAAAGAGAAAAAAAGGGCAAAAGAGAGACAAAGAAGCAAAGACAGGAAAAAGAGACAGACAGAAAGAAGGAGTAGGGCTGCAACTGGAGATTCTATGTTCAATTAATCGAAGAATCTGATTCAAAAAACCATTATTTTCCTCTTTATTCAAATATTGAGGTTTTGTGCACAAATAATAAAAAAAGTGCCAAAAACAGTATTTTACAATGAAAAAATGTGTGTCAAATAACAAAATACATACAAATATATGCTGTTCACCTGCAAATAAATACATTTTTATATGGTGCAAAAAGGCATTTTTGTTGTTTCGGGGACATGAGCTTTTGGAACAAGAAATTAATGCAAATCCGGAAACTCAATAACATGATTTTCAACATAAACAAGCAAACGTAAACACCATCACCCTTGGCTCGCCAACTCACTCACTCTTTCCTCCTTGAGAACTTTGCTTACAATGCAAAAATGTGAGCATGTCAATGAAGATCATGTCGAGGATGCTCTCAGTGATGACAGCTGCTCGCTGTGGCTCACATGGTGTCTCTTTCTCATCATTGTTTGCCGTTTTTCTAATGAGATAAGAAAGTATAGTGTATGCGTTATGGCACAATTTACAAGGCCACAATAATCACTTGGACTTGGCCAGAAAAGTATAACTTGATGCTTACTCTTAAACCTATTAACACAATTGTGAGAGGTTTGAGTTTTTTTTATAAAGCACATATAAATACTGTCTAAGATTATACGTGTAACTAGACAATTCCCGCGGAGATTGGAAGAGTTGTGATGGATCTGGAAGATGATACCGGGATGTATATGTAACCCCGGTTGTTGGCATTATGAGTAAGCATAAAGTTATTAACTCAGAGAGATGTATTTGTAATTTTTTACTTGGTTCTGTGGGGGGGGGGGGGGGGGGGGGGTGTGTCCCCCCACAGCCCCCCGGTACTGGCAAGTTAATTTGAGATGGGCCCACAACCGTTAGCAACAAGGATATGCCTTGTGGAGGTATAAAATACAAATTCATGGTAAAAACATAGTAATAACACTGTTATTACACTTGAAAAACATTTGAAATATACATGTTCAAATAGAATGGCCCGTTCGATTTGAATTGGCCCATCCGGAATGCATTAAGCCCATTCATTTTGCTGATTCGTTAGCATGTGTCCATTAGCATAATTTTTTAGCATGAAAAAGTTAGCATTTAGCCGTTATCATCACTTTTTAGCATGTCTCCGTTAGCATAACTCATCAACATGAGTCCATTAGCATAATTTGTAACTATGAAGTTGTTAAAATATAGCCATTACCAAAATGTTTTTGCATGAGGAAGTTAGCATTTAGCCATTAGCATCACTTTTTAGAATGTATCTGTTAGCATTACTCATTAACATGAGGCCATTAGCATAATTTCTAAATATGAAGTCATTAAAATATAGCCATTACCAAAAGTTTTTACTATGAAGAAGTTAGCATTGCCGACAGTGTTTACAGCTAGCGCTTATACTTACAGGACTGTCTCAGAAAATTAGAATATTGTGATAAAGTTCTTTATTTTCTGTAATGCAATTAAAAAAACAAAAATGTCATACATTCTGGATTCATTTCACATCAACTGAACTATTTCAAGCCTTTTATTATTTGAATATTGCTGAATTTGGCTTACAGCTTAAGAAAACTCAAAAATCCTATCTCAAAATATTAGAATATCATGAAAAAGTATACAAGTAGGCTATTCAACTAATCACCTGAATCATCAAATTAACTCGAAACACCTTGCGAGGGTTTCCTGAGCCTTAAAAACACTCAGCTTGGTTCAGTAAACTAAATCATAAGTATGGGGAAGACTGCTGATCTGACTGCTGTCCAGAGGACCATCATTGATACCCTCCATCAGGAGGGTAAGACACAAAAAGAAATTTCTCAAAGAGCAGGCTGTTCACAGAGTGCAGTTTCAAAGCATATCCACAAAAAGTCTGTTGGAAGGGAAAAATGTGGCCGGAAACGCTGCACAACCAAGAGAGATGACCGCAGCCTTAACAAAATTGTGAAGAAGAGCCGCTTCCAGAATTTGGGGGAGCTTCAAAGACAGTGGGCTGAAGCTGGAGTCCAGGTATCAAAAGCCACAGTTCACAGACGTGTCCGGGAAATGGGCTACAATAGCCGTATTCCCATGGTCAAGCCACTTCTGAACTCAAGACAACGGAAGAAGCGTCTGACTTGGGCTATGGAGAAGAAGCACTGGACAGTTGCAGAGTGGTCCAAAGTCCTCTTTTCAGACGAAAGCAAGTTTTGCATTTCATTTGGAAGTCAAGGCGCCAGAGTCTGGAGAAAGGCTGGAGAGGAGCAAAATCCGAGTTGCTTGAAATCCAGTGTGAAGTTCGCACAGTCAGCAATGGTTTGGGGAGCAATGTCAGCTGCTGGTGTTGGTCCACTGTGTTTCATCAAGTCCAGAGTAAATGCAACTGTGTACCAAGAGATTTTAGAGCACTACATGCTTCCATCTGCTGAAAAGGTCTATGGAGATGAGGATTTCATTTTCCAGCATGATCTGGCACCTGCCCACAGTGCCAAAACCACCAGTAACTGGTGCACTGACCATGGCATCACTGTCCTTGATTGGCCTGCTAATTCCCCTGACCCGAACCCCATCGAGAATTTGTGGGGTATAGTTAAGAAGAAGATGAAAGACACCAGACCTACAAATGCAAATGAGCTGAAGGCCGCTATCGAAGCATCCTTGGCATCAATAACACCTCAGCAATGCCACAGGCTGATTGCCTCCATGCCACGCCGGATTGATGCAGTAATCCGTGCAAAAGGATTCCCAACCAATCAAATAATAAAAGGCTTGAAATAGTTCAGTTGATGTGTAATGAATCCAGAATGTATGACATTTTTGTTTTTTTAATTGCATTACAGAAAATAAAGAACTTTATCACAATATTCTAATTTTCTGAGACAGTCCTGTATACTTGCGCGAATACTTGGGCTGGCTGCGCACCAACAGTTTTTACAGCTAGCATAAGTAAGCATAGCATCAACCTCTCATCGCTAATACTTGGGCTGACTATGCCAGCCCAACTAATCACTAACAGTGTTAACAGCTAGCTTGCGCTAATAATTGGGCTGGCTATGCCAGCCCAACACTTAGCATCCTCTTGCTAGTATACACTCTTTGGAATTCACAATTTACCCATGGTTAAAGGTAATGTGGGTCGGGACCCCTCAAGCCACCCTGGACAGTCCTTGATTACTATAACTACCTCTGGTAAAGCCCTGGTTTCCATGGCTACCCATTGAATTGAATGGGCCAAGGTATTCCGGATGGGAGATTCTCAAAATACATTAGTGCGGATGGGGACTTTTTTTGGTCTCCGACTCGTATCGCTTATCCATATTGTCGCTCAAGAGTCCCGGTCAGGCCGGAATTTTTGGTCCATGAATCGTTGGGCTACTCCAAAAGCTCTGGGAGGAGTTACCCGACAAACTTTTTTGTCAGAAGATAGATATAATAATAAAAAGATCTCGGGGGATTATAATAGCTTCGCAAGCACAACTACATTGCCCTGTAGGGCAAGAGTAAAGGACAATTTTCACTCCATAGGTCGCTAACAAGGCAATTATTAGTTGTAACACGGAGGAAATAGATGGTCTTCCATCATACATCAAATGCAATAGTTTTGAAGAGATAACGGTCAAGATCTAGCACACAATTTTCCATCTAGAAGGCACCAAACTGGGGGAGTGGATGAAAAGCCCCCACCAGGGCCTAATTTGCCTCCACACTCACCCTTCCATAATGTAGGTCAGAAAATGACTGGTCATTTTCACATGGGGTTTGTTTCTTGTTGGAACACTGGTTCTTTTGAGACTTCTTGTTGGTTTGTTACTTCTGACCTGGGTTTATTTAATAAACAACATATCTTTTCTTTGATCATGCCTCATCGACACTGTGTAAAGTGTCGATGGAGCGCTGCTGACCTCGACCCGGGACGTTGTGAATCGGTGGGCGGAGTACTTCGAAGACCTCCTCAATCCCTCCGACACGTCTTCCTCTGGGGAAGCAGAGCCTGAGGACTCTGGGTTGGGCTCTCGTATCACTGGGGTTGAAGTCACCAAGGTGGTCAAAAAACTCCTCGGTGGCAGGGCCCCAGGGGTCGATGAGATCCGCCCGGAGTTCATTAGGGCTCTGGATGTTGTGGGCGTGTCATGGTTGACACGCCTCTGCAACATCGCGTGTACATCGGGGGACAGTGCCTCTGGACTGGCAGACTGGGGTTGTGGTTCCCGTCTTTAAGAAGGGGGACCGGAGAGTGTGTAACGACTACAGGGGAATCACACTTCTCCGCCTCCCTGCTAAGGTCTATTCAGGGGTACTGGAGAGGAGGGTCCGCTAGGAAGTCGAATCTCGGATTCAGGAGGAACAGTGTGGTTTTCGTCCTGGCCGTAGAACACTGGACCAGCTCTATACACTCTGCAGGGTCTTTGAGGGTGCATGGGAGTTTGCCTGTCCGGTCTACATGTGTTTTGTGGACTTGGAGAAGGCATTCGACCGTGTTCCTCGGGAGGCCCTGTGGGCGGTGCTTCGGGAGTATGGGGTACCGCACAGTCTTATCCGGGCTGTGCGGCCCCTGTATGCCCAGTGCCAGAGTCTGGTCCGCATTGCCGGCAGTAAGTCGAATTCGTTCCCGGTGAGGGTTGGGCTCCGCCAGGGCTGCCCTTTGTCACCGATTCTGTTCATAACTTTTATGGACAGAATTTCTAGGCGCAGCCTTGGCGGGGATGGATTCCGGTTTGGGGGCCTCAGCATTGCGTCACTGCTTTTTGCAGATGACGTGGTGCTGTTGGCTTCCTCAGGCCGTGATCTTCAGCTCTCGCTGGAGCGATTCGCAGCCGAGTGTGAAGCGGCTGGCATGAGGATCAGCACCTCCAAGTCTGAGGCCATGGTTCTCAGTCGGAAAAGGGTGGTATGCTCCCTCCGGGTCGGGGAGGAGGTCTTGCCCCAAGTGGAGGAGTTCAAGTATCTTGGGGTCTTGTTCACGAGTGAGGGTAGGATGGCACGGGAGATCGACAGACGGGTCGGTGCAGCGTCTGCCATCATTAGGACCCTGTACCGGTCCGTTGTGGTGAAGAGGGAGCTGAGCCAAAAGGCAAAGCTCTCCATCTACGGGTCGATCTGCGTTCCTACCCTCACCTATGGTCATGAACTTTGGGTCATGACCGAAAGAACACGATCCCGGATACAAGTGGCCGAAACGAGTTTCCTCCGCAGGGAGGCTGGGTTCTCCCTTAGAGATAAGGTGAGAAGCTTAGTTATCCGGGAGGGACTCGGTGTAGAGCCACTGCTCCTCCGCGTTGAGAGGAGCCAGTTGAGGTGGCTCGGCCATCTAATAGGGATGCCTCCTGGACGCCTCCTTCGGAAGGTGTTCCGGGCATGTCCCACCGGCAGGAGGCCCCGGGGGCGACCCAGGACACGTTATTGAGACTATGTCTCTCGGCTGGTTTGGGAACGCCTCGGGGTCCCGTCAGATGAGCTGGAGAAGGTGGCTGGGGATAGTGACGTCTGGGCTTCTCTTTTAACGCTGCTGCCCCCGCGACCCCACCTCGGATAAGCGGAAGACAATGGATGGATGGATGGAATATTTATAATATCTCGGGGGATTATATTAGTTGTGCTTGCGAAGCAATCACAACTCATAAGATCTCGGGGGATTATAATAGTTGTGCTTGGGAACAGCACTTGGCAATGTAGTCGTGCCTTGCTGAAGCAATCACAACTAACTAGACAATTCCCGCGGCAATTGTAAGAGTTGTGATGGATCTGGCAGATACTGGTAGAGAACCGGTAGCGTTGATTTGTTAGCATTATGAGTTAGCATAAAGTTTTTAACTCAGATAGATGTATTTGTAATTTTAAACTTGCCCAACTCGTCACCAACAGTTTTGACAGCTAGTATGAGTAAGCATAGCATCAACCTCTTATCGCTAATACTTGGGCTGGCTACCCCAGCCCACCTAATCACCGACAGTGTTTACAGCTAGCTTGTGCTAATACTTGGGCTGGCATAGCCAGCCCAACACTTTGCTAGCGGCGCACATGGCTGTTAGCATCCTCGCGCATGGTTAATGGTAATGTGGGTCGGGCCCCCTCAAACAACCCTGGACAGGCCCTGGTTACTATGACCACCCTCTGGAAAAACATAAACAAACACTGCTAATGATTTAACTAAAATAAAAAGTACCTCACTCACACACGCATGCGCAGTCATTAATCAGCTAACGAATAAACGTCAACATTAGCGAGCTACCATAGACGAACGTTGCATTTCCACACTAACAAATGAATAAAAACAAATAATATAGTGGCTTACCCCGCTACTGAGCTCTCTTCATCCTCTTCGGTGACTCCCATATTGTGGTTGCTGCCTCACCATCAAGAAGCTCCCGTGCCTTATCACTTTGCAAAGCTTGCAAAGGAAGCACTTTTTTGTTTTGCAGACTTAAGTTGTCAATCAGGCCTCTTGAGTTGACTTTACCATACCTTTTGCATTCCACCTCACTCAGTCTTGCTCACGCTGCGTGTGATGTCACAGACTCTGTGATGTACTGAGTGACGCATAAATTGCACGACACAACGCATCGATGAAAATTTTCACTGCCAAGGCTTTCAATAATCCCTTTTTATAAATATTATCAAAATGTTGATGCAGTTTTAAAAGAGCCATAGTGTAAAGGACAGACAGTGGGAAGAAAAAAGGAAAAAAAGAGCAACAGGCAGAGCGAGAAAGAAGGAAACTGAGGATGATAGATAAAAAGGGGAAAGATGGAAAGAAAAAAAGAGGTAAGGAACGAGAAGAGAGGGGAAAAAAGGAGAGTGAAAGAAGGACAGAGAAAGAAAGAGACAGAAAAATAGAAAAAGAGAAAACAATTCTAGCTCAAGTTGCTTTGTGAGTGGTGCCAATTTGAAACTGCGGCTCATTTTCCTCTTCCGCTTCTCTCACCGTTGCCTCGACATATGCAAGGCAACCTTGAGGCCAACCTGACTCCCGACTCAGTGAAGTCATCCTTATTCTTTTATGTCCAGAGATCTGTGCGTGTTTTTATGGACACGCGTGTGTCTTGTTGTGGGTGCCAGCCATCTTAGCAAACCGCAATCCACACATGCAGGGCGAGCTTCGGCCTCTGTGTCCAATCCCAAGAATGCCGCATGCGTTTTTCCGCTCAGTTGTAAAACTTTGCAATTGTTTTTAGCCACCGAAATAAAAGGTGTTAAAGGGTGTTAAATAGGGCTGTTGTTAAGTAGAAACAAAAAAAATAAAAAAATCTGGTGTATTGGAAACATTTTCATTTTAAAAATTCTGAATATTAAATCCTAAAACTTTTAAAACAATTATTTTTGTCTTTTTGTGCCATATATTGAAGAAGGGGTGTCAAACTTGATTTCACCATTGGCCGTATAAGAATTAGAATTACAGTATCTTAATTGTCATTGACATCAACATTGTAAAACATTGTATGCAACGAGATTAGCAGTGTCTGAAATAACGTCTGCCCGGACGCATAGGGCGTGCATCTTTTGCGTCTGGCGTACAACTGACAAAACGTCTCTGCCCGGGTGGCAGACAACTTTTTCAAGAAAAAAAAAAAATAATAATCTTTCGGTGGTTTTTTTTTTGTTTTTTTTAAGAGAGAATGGAATAGTAGTTTGTTACAAACGTTTTATTTATTCCGATTTTGAAATCTTCGTTTGGTTTGAAAATACTCTCAGCCAATGAGAAGCCGGCATTGAATAACTTCGTGGTTCCGGACTTTCCCGAGTTTTATAAGGTCGTGCATTTGCATATCATTTTGCAAACAAGACGCACAGAGAACACAAGAAAAATGGATAACTTATTTGGAATCAAGCCAAAACCTCAGCCCCAGAAGAAAAAAATCAAAAGAAGCTAACAAAATTGATGACGCTACAAATAGTAAACGTACATTAAAAGCATCGTGGAAAGAGGAGTTCACGTGGCTTGTAGCAGACGACGTAACGCAAACATTGCATGACTGAAGATGAGTAAATATAGGTACATACTGATGGCAGATGGAAAACAGCAATGTCATATACATGCAATGAATGTTATAAGTAGATTTATAAACTTAATTTTAAAGTGTTGTTCTGATATATTTTCTGATTATCAACCCTCAATACTTTGCAACAACGGGTTTTTTTGTGATTGGTCGTTTTATTGCATTTCAAGTTGTGAAAAATGGAGCAGGCAACTTTATGGCTAGGCAGGCAACTTTTCAGAGTTGTCTGCCCTGGTGTCTGCTAACTGTTTGTCACGAGTTTCAGACACAGAGATTAAGCATGGCACTCCATGGTAAAACAAGTGGTATAGACTTTATTAATTCCCTCTGCAATATTCAAATATTTTGTTTTTTTCACTGATAGAAATGTTATGCTCATAACAACAGAATATTCTCTACCCGGGTACACACTGGGGACAGTTGAGGTGCACGCGAACCTGTTCTGAAAATAGCTCACCAGTGCTGTGTTATTGGGATTTTCCAGTAAAATGATTTTTTTTTAAATTATTATTAGTTATTAGTTGACTAAGACTGCTAAACTTTATTTTTAATAATTACCTGGTAACATAGTAAAAACATAAATTGTGTTAGAAATAAAAACAAAAAAAAATCCAGTTCATGGGCTTAATGAAAAAATATTCAAGTATTTAAAATTACTTTTATTAATTAAGAGAGCTGGATGAGGATGTACGTGTATTCAAAATGTATTCATTCATATTTTTATTGATAGCGAATGAGCAAAAAGTGTGCAGTTTTTTAGCCAACTTTTTTACCTAGCCATTTACCAAGCATTTTTTTGCATGTTACCTAGTTAATATTTTACCTATTTTGCTAGTCATCAAGCTAAATTTTGGCATCTTTTTCAGATATCTACCTAGCTTTGCTTTTAGCTTTCTATCTGGCTATTTAGATGTCGTTTTACTCTTGGCTCCCATTTAGTTTTTTAGCTGTTTACCTGTTTTAGCTAACTATCAAGCTACCTTTTTTTAGCTATTTGGCAAGCCATCTAGCTAAGCTGCCATTTTAGAAATTTATATCAAATTGGGTGACCTTTTTGCACTAATTAGGAACAAAAACTTGCCCTCAGGTTGAAGAGAGTTGGAAACCCCTGTTCTACACTATAAAACAAGTGTCTGTCAGATAGTTTACAAAAATACATGCATCATAATACAGTCTCAAGGCGCGCTCTACCGGACCAAAGTGCAACTTCAAGTTCATCGTTGAATCAATGAGCTGCTATAAACTGACATAAATTCTGCTGTTTTGCTTCAACAATGCACGCGCAGCTTGGCTACATCACACTTGTTTACCAACACTGAAAGGGCTCTTATAAATGTCCGGTAGAATTTAAGTTGAATACGCTAGACAAAAAGAAAGTACTGTATGTACAAAAGCAGAAAAATGAGCCAAAGTTGGACTCATTTTAATGATATTGATTGCTCTGAAGTGCTTTTTATCATTCCATCTTAGAGACTGCTGATCTTTTGCGTATTTTTCAGAGGTTTTATGTCTAAATTGGTTAACATAGAATTGTAGATATTTATTTTTTTCATTTTAGCGTGTATTTATAGTACTGAAGAGTAAATATTTTTCATTTGATCATTTTGCGTTTTTAGGAATTTTGTATCGTTGTTGGACTTTGAATCTGTTCAGTGTGTAAAAAGCTGCAATTGTTTTGTATTTTACAATTTTTTGTAGATCTGTGAATATTTTAATCTATATCTCATGTGTTATTTAACATATTAAATTACGACCTACTAAATAAATTGGTGCATAGTGTTTTTTTTAATATTGATAAATAGAATTTGGTAGCTGGGTGTATCCCTAAACCACTAGGGTTGTAGGCGCACCATTTCCTGTGGTGTGTCTTGGACAACTACAGCCTGGTGGCTCCCATCCCTCTCCAGGCGAACAAATGTCAATTAAAAAAAATAAATCTGAGGAGCCGTTAGGGAGCAGTGAGCCAAGCCAAAAAATACAGATTTCTAAACAGAGCTGTCCTTTACACGACAACGCCATAATGACAAGCCACAAGATCAGGCATGTTGGAGTCATTTTCAGGCATTTTTTGTTGTCTTCATTTGTAGCGTGGTCTACAGTCAGACTACCAAGAAACATGGCAATGGCAACAATTTCAAGAATTTAAGCTCTTTGCCCAAAATTTAAGCATTTTCCTGACCTTGAAAGCAAATAATTAAAATTAAAGCATTTTCAAGATATTCAAGCACCCATCAAAATTTTCTGTATTATTGTTTAGAATTTATTTTATTACGTGACTTTTTTAAAGCAGTTTTAAAGGGTTGCATATCTGCTTTGTAGGTTACTGTATATGCAAGTAAATACGGCCAGTCTTTTGGTTTTGCTGGTCATTTTGTTAGGAAAAAAGGTGAATATATTTTTAAACGCTGTTTTAATCAGCACAATCCTCTCAATGGATACATTTGAGAAGTGTATATTTTTTTTCGGGAGTAGCTCAGGCGGTAGAGCGCTTGTCTTGGGATCAAGGGATCCCGGTTCGAATCCCGGCTCGTCCGTGTTACATGTCGAAGTGTCCTTGGGTAAGACACTGAACCCCTAACACCCCCAATAAGCAGGTTAGCGCCTTACATGGCTGCAAGGCCGCTATTGGGAAATGTGGAGCACATTGTAAAGCGCTTTGGGAAGTCATTGACTTGAAAAGCGCTATATAAATGCAGATCATTTCATTTCATTTTCTTAATTTGGGTCGCAACTTGTCATAAGGGGGTAATGGTTGGTCCTGAAGTCAAACCAGATCCAAACCAGTGATCTATACAACTGATAGTGCAGGGGTCAGCAACCTTTTCGGTGTGGAGTGCCACTTTCAAAATTCCTTGTAAATCAGTGTGCCAGTGTGTTTTTTCAGTTTATTTTATATCCAACAGAGCTGTAATTTTACACCAGTCCAAATATACAACATAGATATACATTGAAATCGTATAACTCAACAATTTATCTTCCACTATTCTTGTTCATCAATCAACTAAAAATAGAATGTGAAAAACAAGTGGAAAGGCCTGTAGCCATCCATGACTTCAACTTTTTACCACAAGAATTAACCAGAATCAACCAGTCTTCATCAACAATGAACAATGAACAATCAAAAAACAAGTGATATGGACAGTTACCATACCATTCATCAATGATATCTGCATGCATAGCAAAGCGGCGCTGCCACAAGCGGCTGCCTTTTCCAGCAGCTGCCCTATTGTTTTATTGTCTGCTCCTATCTTCGGTGTTTTTTCTTCCCGTTTTGACAACTACACTATGGATTACTTCTATCCTATGGGACATGGGTTTTAGTGCACAAAAAATGCGTGTATTCAAGGAATTTCAACTCCTTGCCCTGAAGAATTCTCATGCCAGCGTGAGGAAGGGGCCTATCGTGGAAGAAGAGCCGGAGCTAGCGGCTAGCGAAGCGGCTAGCGAAGCGGCTAGCGAAGCGGCTAGTCTTCGGTACCATCCGTAATCATGGTAAATGCGAACTCACGACCAAATAAGATCATCGAGTGCTGGTGGAAAACATCGAAGCGCACAGGGAGCGCAGTTGCTGTGTTTTGCGGAAACGTGGCTCACGTTTAGCATTCCGGACGCTAACGTGTAGCCACCCGGAGCTACCCGGAGCTATCCGGGTTCAACGCCGCTAAACTGAGACATGAAAGCCGGGGGGAATCGGAGAGGAGGCGGACTTGCTAACACGAGGTGGTGTATCCCTGGATTTTCACAAAGAAAAGTTTTCCATCTGCCGCAGGGATGTCGAACTTTTGGACTGGCGTGACGTCATCCACTCCGCTATAAGCACCCCTAGGGCATCATGTTCATCTGTTAATAAACAACGGGGTAGACTGCTAAAAGTGTGAATTTCCCTACGGGGATGAATAAAGTATCTATCTATCTATCTTGTTGCAGAAAATATCAAAACTTGAAATAACAGCAGCAAAGCAGAAGGCGCGCGCACGCACTCTTCTTAAAAATATTCGCCATCAGTAAATGGTTTTCTGTGCTTTGCTATGCAGTGAGCAATGTGATAACTTGCTTCAGTGGTGGTGTTTTTAGCAGTGGCAAAGGTTCTCAGGGTCCGTGTTTATTGGCCATACGTGGACACTGCGCGTTTTAATGTCTCCGTCTTGTCAGACTTATCCTTGAATTCATGTTCATGTTTCGTCTCGTAGCGATGTTTAACACTTACTGTGCAAGGTACATAATGCACAAACAGCACAGTCATTTTTTGCACAAAGCCCCATCAGTCTGTCCAAGCTGGCTGGAAAGAGCGAGATGTTTTTGCTAGAGGAGCCGTCATGATCCGTTCATTTATCGCGCGCGTGTGTGTGTGTGTTTCTGAGGCTGGGTTAAAACAGGGATTTTTCCTCCTCTGCGTGTCGCTGCGCAAACACTCACACACGAAACAGAGGAGTAGGGGCGCTACCGTAAACACGGCGAGCAACTGAAAATGTCTAAATTTCAGGTAAAAATGTACATTTCTAAAAAATAATCATTATTATTCTGCCATGCGCTCGTGTGCCAGCAGTGGCACATGTGTCATAGGTTGCTGACCCCTGGTCTAGTGGTTAGGATTCTGCACTCTCATGACCACGACCCGTGTTTGTTTCCCGTTGCATTTAATGCTTTGCGATAGTCAATGAAATTTTTTGACTGATCAATCACTCCACAAATACGGTAACCTACAACCGTAAAACCTCCTGTATAGTGCGGACCCAAACTTTGAGTTCTTATTTTAGGTCAAAAAATGTTTGGGAAAAACAGACCATAATGACCAGGTGTCTTCAAGCCAAGAGGTAATTTTTGAAACTAATTCGCGCAAAGAGCACCCAGTTTGATATACATGATATACATGTTCATTTTTCTCAGCCTTCACAAGCATTTACTTGGAAAAATAAGAATTGTATTCTGGTAGAAGGCTCACTCAAATATTTTCAATAGTTTGAATAATAATCAAGTAACGTATTTTCCAGACCATAAGGTGCACCGAAAGAAAAATAAATTGGCCAGAAATTTATAAGTGCACCTCATAACCTGGTGCAGAATACGGTATATACATCGTCTTAATGTGTTCACATTTTTAAGACTTTCGAAAATTGCATTTAAGACCTTTTAATGCCAATCAAGGCCTTATTTTTAGAATAATGAATTCAATACCGGACAGCACAGTGGAGCAGTGGTTAGAGCGTGTGCGGCACAGTTCTGAGGTCATGAGATCGTACCTCCTGTGGAGTTTGCATGTTCTCCCCGTACTTGGGTGGGTTTCCTCCAGGTACTCCGGTTTCCTCCCACATTCCAAAAACATGCATGTCAGGTTAATTGGCCGGTCTGAATTGTCCCTTGGTGTGAATGAGCAGGCAAATTGTCTGTCCCTGTGCGGTGCAGATAATGGATGGATGGAATTCAATGCCTTTTAAGACTTTAAGGATCCACCAAAACACCAAACCATTTATAATAGTTAAAAAATAAAATAAAATGTATCTTCACATTATGGCATTAAATGAGGTAATTAAGTTGTATTAGCGCTAGGAGACACTAAATAATACACAATATCCCTCTAAGTTTTTAAAAGCGTCCCTTATTCGGTCTGTCACATTTAAATCATTGCATGACATCTGATTAATGAGGATCTGTTAAATGTTGCCGGCTTAGAACTGTGGTTACACATTTATACCTATGGTCAGGTGAGTTTTTGCGCTCTAACTCAATGACATCCAATTATTCTTCTCGGTGTTCTATTTGATCTAAAAAGGTCACAAGCAGGAGCAACATATGCTTCCACTGTTGTGAAAAAAAAGGCATATATTATTCAGATTGATTCTATGAATAAATGATCATGCCATATGTAGAAATAAATGTATAAATACCGTAAATTCCTGACTATAAGGCGCTACTTTTTTCCCAAATGTTCAGCCCTGCGGCTTATACAGTGAAGCGGCTAATTTATGGAATTTTTCTGACGTCACCAGCGGCGCTGGAGTAAAGAAGGTAAGATTAAGACCAGTAGTATATGTGCGCCCAGAAAGACTGTAACCTCTAAGTCCAAGCATATACTTTCGGTAAAGTCAAGATATGTTCCGGTAATGAGGAAGATACTCTTGATAGCTGTAGTTGTGAGGAGGACGTTGAAGACGATCAGCCGCGATGCTTTATATTCACAGGCATGTTTGATACGTAGCGAGCGTGATCCTACTAGCGTATTGGTACCTTTCAAAGGCACGGTTTGGGATGAAAGTTATATTATTATTATTAAAGCTTTGAAAACTCTCTCAGTGTACTGTCTTTCTTCGTAAATATGTGTAACCATGTATAATATGTATTTGCAACTGTATATTTTTGTAATGTATTTATTTTAGAGATTTATTCTGTTATGTGTTCTACGGACGAATCAATACGAAGGGATGGAGCACACGCGGGCTGATGGGAAATGTGGTAAAGCTGAGTTACCAGTAGATTTGTCTGTTGTCGCAGCGGACAATAGTAGATATATATTTTTCCCACCCTTAACTTTGGAAATATACATTTTGTTTCCTTGGAATACTTTCAACGGGACCTGGACTTTACAAGTCTGCATCATATTATTATTACGGGTATCATTTACCATTCATGGTATCCACTTTGGTTCTGGAGTTGTGCCCTGAGGGGTTGTTCAAACCTCACACTGTTTGTTTTCTGTTATTAGTGTCAATAAATTTGTTCAAACCACAAAAAAATCTGGATGTGTCGGCATGTGACAGCCATACTCTTAGGGATCATTTCTATAGTTTTTGACTGTTTGCATTCGCATCGTGGCTGTGCGCAATTGAATATATTGCTGATTTTTGCTATCCGGAGATGGAATAAGAGCTTGCTCTGTCCACTCCACGCATCGGCCCGGTATTGCAGTACCTACGGGAACGGTGCATTCGCAATGATCGCAGCAAGGCATTGAGGCTAGGACCTTAGCTCGGCCTTTTGGCTGAGAGTAAGGCTGCGTCCCATTCTTCGCACTTTCACTCGCTATGTGCCCTAGTCACTCGGTTTGCGCGTTCACGTGAAAATGGGGTGTGTCCCGATACTCTCAAGACCGAGGCAGAAGTGCCCTCAAACCATGTCGTAACCACTTCAAGACCGAGGGGGCTCTCGACCTCACTTGGCAGCGAAGTGACTACCCAGAAGGCTTTGCGAATTCTCAATATCAACAAACATGCCCGAAAAGGAACCGCACAAATGTAAGTAGTTTTCCACAACCACGCATGTATTTGCAACAAAATGTATTGAGATATCTTAGTTAGACGTAAATGCAATAGAAAATCGTATTTTCGTGTTAAAACACGAACATTGCAAAATCGCTACTTTACGAAGTGCACTAATCTACCAAGGGAGCCGGCAAAAAAAATCTTCACGCTACAAACTGTAAAGTAGGATAACTGTGCAGAAAATCACGGTTCAGCCCATCCCTGTTTTTATCTTAAACGAGTCGTGCTTTTACATCTACATGGAGCATAGTCAGAATACCGTTCTGGACATAAGCCCTTGTTTACTGCACACAATTTCGGGTGTCGTGTTTTATTTACAATTTGATTCTTTCATGTGAGATCAGAATGCATTAGTTTTCATCATGCATTGTGAGTAATGTCTCCGAATTTCACGTGGAAATACAGTTGAAACAAATTACTATCACATAGTCCACTGCCTTCTCTGTAAACACTTATTAAGTAAACTAATTACCTTCTCAAAATGTTGTCCAAATGTGGAGACAATTCTAAAGCATATGTGATGCTGGCCAATAGAAGGCTCTTACAGCCATAAGAATAACATGTCATTTTTTTGTATCTATTCACTATCAAATAATTATCCAGAACACATCCTATAATTTCCTGTCTCATATCAACTTGTTGAGCATCCTATACACAGTTGTTTTGTACAATACATCAGCATTAAGTAATTCTTGTTTTTTCCACCCAACCTAAAGGCCACTGTAGAACGTCCCGTGGAAGAGCTGGTCACCATCACAGCTACCACGCCATCCACACCACCGGGCACGTCGTTGGCACCTTCTAATCCGGCGCCAAACCCCAAATCACCCAGAAAAAAAAGGAAGCACGATACACTCCTTGACTTTTTGAAAGCGGAGTCTGCCGGAGCGAGGAAAAGGCTCGAAGAAACTGTGGCCAAAACTGAGCGGTTCCCGTCCTTTTTGGGAAGCTCGTGGACAAATTTCCAGAACAGTGACATCTCTGCAATGTTTCCCTTTGTTTTATAAAAGGAAATTTTTTTTTTTTTTATTAAGAACTCAATGAAGTTCCAGTTTGTGTTTTCCAGCTTCATGGAAGTATTGGTATATTTTTGTTAAAATTTGTGACACATTATTTATTTACTATTATGTATTTTGGCCCAATGTGAGTTTGTTTTTCTGAAAGTAAACTATTATTTAAGCTGGAGTGATTTGTAGTTGTTTTCTGTCCAACAGTCACATAGTTCACACACAGTATCTCACATCATTATGAAATAAACCACCAAGGTGTTACTCAAAATGAAGATGTTTATTGAATAGTAATGCAGAAAAGCACATAATGCAAATGTGGGTCTGACTTCCAGAGCCTAAAATATGGCTTTTGGGCAATTTATTCCATATTAACTGTGGACAATTCTTTGTACGGTGGACCTGGGAACCCTGAAGACCCGTGACACCACACGGTAGGACAGAGCGTGGACCAGCCAGTACACGTAGATCAAGACCTCCAGCCATGGCCCTGTTCCCTCTTTAGCAGCTCCTGCAGGGCCCACATAACCTTCTTGCTCAACCTTAAGTCCTGAATGAGTTCTGACTCCACATCCAACCATAAGCACAGGATGGGAACATTCCTGTCCAACCTGTCCACGCTTATGGGACAGCCACTCTGGAACACAATAGATAACAAACAATTTAGACATAAATGTGGGCATAGCAAAGAAAAAGACCGCTTTAACTGTGATGTAAGCATCATGAAAAAATGTTGAAATGACCTTTTTATATTCAATGACAACTCTTTTGAATTAAATTCCTTATGAACTAAGGTTTTTGGGTCGTACAGGGAAGTTTGGTGACGATATTATGTCAGCTAAAGGGCCAGGTGGACTGTTCTTGTGTTTGTTTACGTTTCGTCATGTCACAGATTCAAGACCCCTACTATATGTCATAAAATGGCATTAAGATACTAATAAGTAGATTGCCATTTATGTCTACACAAACATAGGGTATTATGTGAACGTGCATTGTATGTTAACTCTTACTGTATTTGACCGAACGGGTCATTTTTTTTAATGAGTGTACGTACCTTGTAAAGATGAATCAGCACTACATAGCGCCGAAGCTGTCTTCAGTATAGCACATTTCTCCTCCGTTGATTGGAGACACGGAAAAGATGATGAGCTTTCAGGCAATCGGTAATAACACAGCAGTAGCGGGCATTTTTAACGTTGCACGAACTCTCCAACTGACACACTACAGGTTGAGACTCGAGTTGTTTACATGTGACGTAGACCAATACGTCACTGAGGTCTACAGCCAATTAATATTACCGCCATCTCCTGGACAGGGGTGGAACCTTGCAAGTCTTGTCCAAACCATCTCCATTTGCACTCCACTCGCGGAGGGCACTCCTCTATCGAGGGACCTCACTGGAGGGTTCTCAGGGCCGAGTGAGAGAAATGGGATTGGGCCTAAGTTTCCCGGCTCCTTGGCTTTGTAGGGTATTATGAACTGACCGATAACAGATAATAGATAATTAATAAAGAAAATAGAACAATAACCCTTACAACATGGATTAAGCTTGTGACTGTGTCGCAAGCTTAAGTGTGGGCGCACGCGGCTTATACAAGGGTGCGGCTTGTATAAGTACAAAAGTGGCAAATCACTCAAAAAGTGGTGGGTGCGGCTTATAATCAGGTGCGCTCTATAGTCCGGAATTTACGGTATATACCTACAAATACATGCCGTATGATTATCCATCCATCCATCCATTATCTGCACCGCTTATCCTCGGTAGGGTCGCGGGGGTGCTGGAGCCCATCCCAGCTATCTTCAGGCAGTGGGCAAGAACTGGTTGCCAGCCACAGCACACAGAGACAGAAAACTCACTCATTCACACCTAGGGACAATTTGGACCGGCCAATTCACCTGACATGCATGTTTTTGGAATGTGAAAGAAACCCGGAGTGCCCAGAGGAAACCCACGCAAGCAGGGGGAGAACATGCAAACTCCACACAGGAAAGTTCGATCTCATGACCTCAGAACTGTGCCGCACACGCGCTAACCACTGCACTGCCCTGCTGCCTCAGTATGATTAATGAATGATAAATATATTACATAACTATATGACATAAATGCAATTTACTTGTGCATTTTGTCATTTATGTATTTATTTTGTTGCACGTTTTTTTTTGTGTATTTGGTCACATATTTTGTCATTTGTTTTGTCTGAGTACCATGTCTTGTATTTTGTTATTGTTGTATTTATTTTGTCATTTGCTTTGCTATGTCATGTATATTGTTATTGATGTATTTATTTTATCATTTCCTTCGCTAGGTACTATCTAATGTAATTTTTCATAGGTTTTGTGTGTTTTGTCATGCATTTTGTCATTTACACTCTCATAGATTAATTCTGTATTTCTTTTGTCGTGTCATTTGTCACATGTTTTGGTTGGTTTTGTCACGTATTTTGTCATGGGTTTGATTGTGCGTTTTGTCGTGTATTTTGTTATTAATTCTGTATTTATTTTTTGTGCATTTTGTGGTGTATTTTGAGAATTTCTCTCATGTGTTTTGTCATTCGTTTTGTTTTGTGTTATGTCATGTGTTTTGTCGTGTATTTCTGCAGAGAAACCTCCAACCTCTATCCCATGTTTGTGGATTTCAAGAAGACGTTTGACAAGAGTATGGCAAGCCACATGGGCCACCATGGGGAGCTACAACTTGGGCCAGAAACAAGTTCAGACCATTGAATAGCTGCATATCAATGCCAGCAGTGCAGTACTGATCAATGGAGTCGGTGTGAAAAAAGGCTGCATTTTCACTCCAACTTTATTCAACATCTTCCTGGAGAGGATCATGACCGAAGCACTGGACAAATAAGAAGGTACAGTCAGCCTTGGGGTACACAACGTCACTAATCAGTGTTTTGCTGATGATATAGCCAGACTTGCAGGAGACGATCAATCGACTGTACAAAGCATAAACCCAGTATGGGATTGAAATTAGCACAGGAAAGGTATCACTACAAACATCAACATCAACCACATAAAGCTAGAACCTGTCACCAAATTTAAATATCTTGGAGGTGTCATATCAAAGAAGGGGTCAGAACCAGAAATCCTGGACAGCATAGATCAAACCACAGCCGCACTTCCCAGACTAAAACCCATCTGAATGAACAAGAACATAGCAGTGAAATCAAAGCTAAAACTCCTGTAAGCGCTGGTTACTTCCATTTTCCTCTACGCTTGCGAGATATGAACTCTCTAAGTAAAGCTGGAGAAGATAATCCAGGCCATGGAGATGTGATGCTATGGGAAACTTCTAGGCATCAGCTTCAAAGCCCATAAGACAAAAGAAACCTTGCGTAACACACTCAGATGGCATATTGGAACCTACGAATAACTGTGCACAGACGAGAACTGCAGTGGTAGGGTTCCTTCACAAGATCCTTGTTAGGTTAACCCCAACACTTGTAATAAAAACCTGCACTTAAAGAAGACACAGAGACGTGAATATGAGTTACTTGCAAGGAGAATGACCGAAGACTGCCCTTTACAGTCTACCAGACTCACTCTAACTGGCAGTCTCCTTTGTCTTGCCTTTTATTAAATTAGGAACACCCTAATTTACATAAGGTCTCTTCTGCTAAAGGGAGGGGGCAGTGAGAAAAAACAGTTGAGACCTGTTTTCACTAACAACATGTTAACGTATCAACACCTGTTTAAGCTCACAACACCATGTTATCGTATCAACAATATTACTACTATTGAACTAGGCGAGAATGGCACACTAAGCAAGAATATACACAGTATGCAACAGTAGAATAACTTATTTACAGTTTGAATCCATCATTTCCCTCCTGTTTATTCACTTTGTACTATTTCTCATTGTCATTCAATAACTTTTTCTCTCGATTTTCAGTTACAGAATCATGATATAGTACTCATGTTACACTCAGAGGTTAAACGTTGGTGTTGTTGTCGTCTGGTTCACCGTAGTCAAAAAGATCTAAAAAAAGATCTGGAAAATGTGAGGAAGCCTCATCATCATTACTGTCTTTCTGACCTTCACCATTTGGGGTGAGAAATGCATACGTTTCTGATACCTCTGTTTTAACATGTTTTATAGCAGTGGTAATCAGTTTGGTGCATAATACTCTGATACAAGAAATACAACATCATCCACATAGGTGAGGATAGCTGTAAATACAGCCATCAACATGAGAATAGACAACACCAGTAGTTTGTATCTACCAAACATGTCTCCAAACCTGTCTCACATTGTTGTGTCAACTCCAGAATGGTCTTTCATTTTGCTGTTAATGGACCTGAGTCCTTCCAAAGCTTTGGTGAGACTCTTGGCTTGAAGACACCAGGTCATTATGGTCTGTTTTTCCCTGACTGTATTATTAGGAATGTACGTGCAACACTGATCACCAAATATGGCACAGACTCCTCCTTTTTCTGCTAACAGCATGTCAACAGCAATTCTATTTTGGAAAGCCATAAGGGAGGTAGCTGACAACTGCTCGTGGATGGCGGAGACTCCTTTTTCAGTATGGTTGCCCAGTCTCTCCACATTATAGTGGATGTAGTTGATTCTGTCAACGTTTTTATTAATAGTGCACCACCAACAGAGAAGTAATTCAAATCCTGCTGCAATTTGGTCTGTAACTTATACTCATCAGGTTCTCCTCTGGGTATTCCGATGTTATCAATGTAGGTAGGGTCATTTTCACTCCAGCCCAATTATGATCTTTTCTTTCTCACATCTTTCCAGGTGTGTGGAAGTACACTATTTTCTGAAGCTAATAGTTCAGTTTCAGAAAATTGAGTAATAGATACCAATAGAATCAGTGATACTGATGCACAGAATCCTGTGGTGTTGTACAGTAGTCTATCAAATAGCTTATCATCTCCACACCACCACCGGATGTCCCTTCGAGACTGAGGTTTGAAGTTGATACCTACAGCTTGCACTGAGTGACATTGTGTATAATTTAATTTACCCATTTGTTTGCCTATACCAGTTCTATTTATGCAAGAAAAGTTTCCTGCAGCTACTTTGTTAGAGAACATAGGTTTTTGTTTTTCTGAGGATGTGATAGGATATACTTTGTCCCAAAAAGTACAGTTAGTGGTTGGTAAGGTATTGTTCATCACATCCAAGAGACATTTTGCATTTATAGCCGAGGGTACAACCTGTAGTAAGGGCCTTGCACCTTGGCCCACTATGGAATCTGTTTTAGCTGCCAGGGCAGCCTGTTCAGCCATTAAAAGCCAATTGTTATCTATTTTTTTTAAATACCTGTAGTAATTTTGAACCAACCATCTGTATCCAATTTCACATAGATTTTGGGTTAGATTCGAGAGGTCGACTTTGGTCTTGGTGTAATATCTAGCTGGGTCACAGGAGCGGTGACCTTAGCTGTCATAACATTTGCACATAACAAATAGTGTGACACAAGGGTCTGCGGCTTGTCTTGGTCTCCACACACACACAACTCAATCGTTGTCCATTCGCAGGAGCTCCACCAGGATGGGAAGTCCTTTTTCCTTCCACACTGCAGCACGGTTGTATGCCGCAAACTTCCAGTGACCGGCCGACAGATTTGAAGTGACCCTGCAGCGCCCTCCAGAGTTGGAGCTCTCGGCAAGGAGCGTCAAGTAAGGCTTCACCACTGCCGGGTGCCAAAGCAACTCAGCGCCCGTGGGGGTCTTGAAGAAACCTGGGATAGGGCCAACGTCGTCTCAGGTGTCTTCCTGAGAGTTCTTTTTCTTCTTCTTCTTCTCTTTTGTATATTAAGGTTTTCTTCAAATAACAAAAAAATGTTGCTATCATTGCTACTACCAATTCGCCTACCGCTACCATTTTCTTATGCGCTGGAGTGCGCATTCTACCTGTAGATCTGCAATTCCTCCTAATACTTCCAGAGTTGTGGACAATCTTCACTGGTTTGAGACGACTGCAAACTATAATTGCAGCCCCCTTTGTAGCCAGACTTCCTCTGAAAGTTTTGTTGAGGAACTACAGCTCTAAAGTAGGTACCACAATGCTATTACAATGACGCAAATGAGGACGGTTACGGTGTATGCCAAAATAGAAATAGTTATTTTAGTCCTAATTAATCACTTTCTTACAATGTGTCAAATGAACCCATGTGTTTTGTTCTGCAATCTTTACTGCTGTGCCTGTGGTTAACAACACCTGGTAGGGCCCTTCCCACTTAAGTGAATGCCAGTGTATCTTTTTTATGCTTTTTATCGCGACCCAATCTCCTGGTTCAACTAACTGGCTTACCTGTGGAGACATAGAAAGTGTATCATCGTTATCATTGCGATCTGCCAGTTGCTTCTGGTGCTGCAACATTTTTCTCATGTAATCAGCCAGAGTACTTTCGTCATCAGTTTCACACATATTTTAAAAGAATGGTAATTTGTAAGGTCTACCAAATATTACTTCATATGGTGTTATCCCAATTGTACTGGTGATGTTGATATACAGTTTTACAAATTCTAGACATTTTGTCCATGGTCTTTTTGGTTTCTTCCATACACTTCCTAAGTCTGTTTTTTATAGTTTCATTCATCTTTTCCACCAACCCTGCACTTTGTGGGTGATAGGCACAGTGATGTTTTAAGTCTATATGAAATGCTTGGCCTATTTTAGTTATTATTTGATTTACAAAATGTGAACCATTATCACTATGGATCTTTTCTGGAATCCCAAAACGTGGAATTATGTCTTGGCATAATGCTTTAGCTACTGGGTGTTTTGTAGGAAAAAGCTCTACCCATTTTGAGAATGAATCTATTATCACTAAACAGAACTTTTTCCCTTCACTATTGTTAAATTCTATAAAGTCCATATGTATGTGTTGGAATCAATAATCTGGTTTTGGAAACTGTCCTCTCTTTGGTCTTTGATTACCCAGAGCATTGTGCTTTGCACCTATCAAACATGTTCTACAAAAATGTTTTTGAATACGAGTTAAAAAGTTATCAATCTACCATCCCTCCTGTTAAGACATGTGTCTTCCCATGGCTCAATATTGCTGCCCATTTGTATAGATTTTTGGGTAGGATTGGTTTATCTTCTGGTCATTTATAGATTCCATCTTTTAGGTGAGCTCCTTTTCTTTTCCAGAGTTCTTGCTCTGGTTTAGGTGATTGTTGTTGCATTTCTTGTAGTATTTTGTCATTTAAGGCATTTTCTGTTAGACTTAGAACTGTTATTTATTCTTGTGCAGCTTGTTTTGCTATTTTATCTTTCATAAGTTTGCAGGCTTCTGTTAGGGCCACTAATTCTGCAGCATGAGCTAAAAAATGTTGAGGTGATGCTTCTATCTTTAATACTTTATCATGTGTTACTACAGCCTGTCCTCCTTTTTCATCTTTCTTTCCGATGAAACATTACTTTCTCTGTTATTTTAGCCTCTTTTTGTTTTTGTTCACGTTCTGTTTCCTTTTTTCTTTTAGTTAAATGACCATGTATACATTATTTTATATCCATGCAGTTACATTTTTAAATTCTCGTGATCTGTCTCAAGATAATTAATCTGCTATTTTTAAATTCTTATGATCCTACTCAGGATCAATCAATCTGTTTCTCGTTGTCTTCTGAAAACACTCCTTCCATAGAAATTGTTTCTTTTTAATTCAACCAAACAATAAGTCAGCACTTGTTAAGTATTTATCAATCATTTGTTAATTGTAAAATTCTCATACTTAAAAAAATAAGTGTAGCTTATTTCACCTTTTTATCAGTTGTCCTTCTAGGGGATCTTGTCTTTGGGGCTAAACTCATCAAAATTCCAAACCATCACACTGCCAACACATCAAAAATCTCAAAAATGCCAAATGGAACTCAACGTCAAAACTTTTTAATTGTCATTTCCTCTCTCTTCAATCATAAGCAACTGTCTTTTCTCATTGATTCAATATAAAACAACACATACTTGTCACTAATGAATTGTCTTATCAACTCGCATTATATTGTATTATATAATTATCATAATTTATATTATATTATATAATTATCATAATCTTTGGTTTGCAATAGTCTTTGCTCTGTGCAGCCCCTCGAGATCCTTTGTGTTTAAGAGCTATACAAATAAACATGACTTGGCTTGACTATTAATACTTGTGTGTCCTTTTTGGACAGAATTGAAACTTGTTTTTGCTTACTTTATGGCCTTCTTCAGCTAAGTGTTTTAGCAGTGCTATTGTATCTGCTTCACATCCTTTTTTTGTTTGTTTCTGATCCTACTAATATGTCATCTACATAAGTTAGTAGTTGGCTCTTATTTGGTAGACAGACTTTATGCAATTACTTGAGAGTAAATTGTTGGACTTTCACAATACCCTTGAGGTAATCTGGTGTAGGTATATCTTTTCCCTTTAAACGTAAATGCAAACCAGAATTGACTGTCTTTATGCACTGGTACTGAGAAGAATGCGTTGCTTATATCTACCACTGTGAAATGATAGCTTGATCAAGCTTGGGTGGCGACCTGGCCTTTAATGCTGTAATATTATTTGTGTATAAATATTGTGGTATTTCTTTCTTCTTCTTCTTCTAACGCAAAACAATATATTATGTCCAAGTTTATTAGCATTTAATTAGATATTCATCCTTGCAATAATTTTCTTTTATTTTTGTACCTTTTCTATAAAAGTAATGTTATAAAATGGTAAATGGTCTGCATTTATACAGCGCTTTTCAAGTCAATGAAGACCTCCAATAGCACTCGATAATGTGCTTCACACTCACCCATTTACTTTAGTCATCTAGATTTAGAGTTCATTTACAGTTCAATGTTTAAAAAGTAAAGTTATTTGTCCCAATCTATGGTATTACGGTTAGTCTCACTTAATTTTCGACAAATTATCTTTTTTAATATTTAATTAACTTACCCCTTTATATTTCTCTTTCTTTCTTGTATGCTCCTTGTTTCTCTTTTCCTTAATGATTACTTTCTTTTCCCCTCTTTACCTTCTTTTACTTACCCTTATCTTTCTGTATTTGTAACTTCCCTACCTGCTCTGCCAACAATCCATTCTCAACATAACATTCCTTCCTTACACGCCCTCTCACACTGGCTTTTTAGCTCACCAGTTTAATGCGAAAATGAGGTATAATCACATTTTTCCTTCAAACCAATTAAATCTACTATTTTAGCTTCACCTATTTAATGTGAAAATGACGTATATTGATCTGCAACGAGTTATATTACTGATTTGTATTCCACTCAATACATTTTTCCTCCATATTCATTGAAAAGAAAGTATTAACGCGTTTTCAATTTTTTGCATAAAAATTCCTTTTATCTCAAATTAATCTATTCCAATTCACACAATTCGATTTTCCTAGTCTTCCCAGTCCTTAATTTACCAATTTTGAACTGAAAACAGGAATATTTTATCCTTTTTGGTATTATTCTGGCATTATCTTAATTTAACGCATCTAAAATCACTCATATTTTTCCTAAACCTCTCACTCCTTAATTTATCGATTTTCAACTAAAGAAATTCGGACCGCAAAAAAAAATAAAAATCTCCGGAACCATCTGTGGCCCCCGGTGCCCATGTTGAACACCCCTATTTTGAAATCCAATTCCTCAAAAAATCCACTTTTTCCACTCCTTTTCATCTGTTCTATCAATTCTTCTTAAATGTCACTTTTTAAACAATGTCAGCTCTTTTGAAAGCGTACTTTTTGGCGTTTAAAAACACAAATTTCTGAGTTGTTTTTTCTTTCTTTTTGATGAGTAAGACAGCCAAACACATAACAAATAAGACATACACAGTGCCCAGACAAACGAACTTCTAATTAATTTAACAAAATTTGGTGATTTAGGTTTCTTGTTTTTGTTGCAGTTCTCTAATGCCTGCTGTAGACAACTTCCCATTAAAGTCATATTGTTTTATCCAGTAACATAGGGGTTCTATCGCTGAGGCATCTTCCTTTTGAATGGCTTTCCAATATTTGCACGTAAAATCCTCTAAAAGCTTCTGTTTTACTTTACTTTGCCCCTTTTCCATTTTAGAACTAAATTTGGACTCAGTGGTTTTCAATACCTACTGTATTCTAACACTGAGTTTTTCTTTCAACAGGATGGTGATAAATAACCTTTTGTGGTAAAACTCACTTCTACCTTTTCAGGTGGAGTTTTCTTGCCTACATGCATCCACAAAGGCTCACCATTTATTCCCTGTTGCTTTGGTATAAAATACAATTATTTTCTTTCACACTCACTTTCACTCTTTTTGAAGAACAAAGAACTTCCCTTGAGTTCTTTTTTAAACAGAGAGGGACCCTTGTCCTCTTATTCAAGACTTCACTGTGTCTTAAGGCTCACTGGCCACGTTTCTCTTTTACCTAATAGTGCCTAGGATTGTCAGGATTTATTTTCTTAACTCTGTTTTGAATTCTTCACACTCATACCCTTTTTTAAATAAAAGTTTTACTCACGTTTCTCTGAGTCCTTGGACTTTCCGTCAACCTTAGGATCCCAGCTTGTCAGGAAGGGACCAGTCCCAAAAAGGGTCTTAATGCTGTGGCCACAGACTTGCCTGGATCTTCACTCACACGCTGGGATCGTCAGGTATCTTGGAATCCCGCTCGAAAGGACCAATTTAAATGCTAGGTTAACCCCAACACTTGTAATAAAAACCTGCACTTAAAGAAGACACAGAGACGTGAATATGACTTACTTGCAAGGAGAATAACCATAGACTGCCTGTTACGGTCTACTAGACACTCTGAAAAGGTCCATTTCGTTCTTGCCTTTATATTGTATTAGGAACTCCCTAGTTTACATGTTTCTTCTGCTAAAGGGAGGGGGAGTGACAAAAAACAGTTTGAGATCTGTTTTCACAACAACATCTTATCATATCAACACCTGTTTAAACTTCCAACAACATGTTATCGAATCAATATTACTACTATTGGACTAGGCGAGAATGGCACACTAAGCAAGAATATACACCAGGGGTCGGGAACCTATGGCTCGGGAGCCATATATGGCTCTTTTGATGACGGCATCTGGCTCTCTGAAAATTTCTGAAAATCAATCAATAATTTTACTAATAATGTTACTTTAGCAAAATAAATAATAATAATAAAGTCAGAAAAAAACATGTCAAAAAAAAAAATACACACATTTTAATTTATATATATTTTCACCTGCAACTTTTCGTTCAGGCACGCAGCTAAGAGCCAATCTGTTCTCCGGTGAGCGGGAGGGTCCGCTACCCGGAAAGTCTACTTTTAATGGATAATTTACAACAATCTGCACAAGTCATTTTGAAGCAAAGAAGTAATATTTCCTCGTTTTTGGTTAGCTTTTTTATGCAGAGTAAACCCTTCTAATCAAGAAGATGACGAAAAGGAAAAAAGATGAAGATTACCGTACGTTTCAGCAGGAATGGACAGAGCAATTTGCCTTTATTGAGAGAGCAGGTTGTGCAGTGTGTCCTATATGCAGGGATGTGATTTGACCAAAGTGAAATTATCTGAAAATTAGGCGGGGGTCTGGGGGGCCGCGGGCACCCAGCTAGGTCCAGGGCAGTGCCCTGGTGGGGGGACAAGTGGGGCGAAGCCCCCCGGAGCTCATGGGTTTTCCGTGTTTTTACGTACTTTCAATGCACTCAGATGACAAAGAAATAGACAAAACAACAGCATACATTTTCAATGTATTTTGAACTATCCCATATAAAATGACAGTTTAAGTCAACTCAAAATCAGTCACATTAAAAAACATTGGACTGCCTTTGCTTTTAAAAACTATCACTGAGAATATCATCATATCTAACTCATGTGATTACTAAGTTAACACATAAATCATGTTGAAGAGTTCAAATTTCATGAACAAATAATCGTATCATGACCAAATGAAAAGTAACTCATATTAGAACATACCACAAATGTCTTTGTTATAGCAGAAGATGTTATCTATAAATTAAAGTACTGTAGTGGGTTGTACATAATTCACCCACGGAACCATTGTTTAGTTAGCGAGTTCCTAGGGGGACTCTTAATTCGGCCGGTTCTAGCCACTCTCGTGTTTGTTTTGTTATTGCCAGTTTAAATGTCATTAAAGCAGCTTTCGTTGGCACCTTTGTTTGACACTCCGCCTACGACTCCCGTCTCTGCTCGCTACATTGGATCAAGTCGGGGTCACCAACATTTGTAGATAATTCCTTCTCTAACTAGTCCGATCGAAACTTGTTTTTTACGATCTTAGCAATTTCTTTTAACTTGCGGAGCATCTTTGCGTTCGATCTCGGACATCTTTCTTTAAACACTCGGCAAAAACGTGTGAGAAATGAACAATGGCATACTCTTACGCCTTTATAACAAGCGCGTTTATTGGTCAACACGGAGACTTCAACCAACCGCAAGTACGTTTCATTTCAGTTGCGGAAACACTAAAATGGAATGCTGTCGAGACGAAATCGGTTTTTTACCAATTAAAAAATCGGAAATTTTAAAATTTTATTTTGGGAGATAAAAAAGCGGAATTCCGCGAATTAGCGGAAAAATCACATCCCTGTATATGCAATGATAACATTTCCTCGATGAAACGGTCAAATATAAAGAGACACTTCGACACACGCCATGCCACATTTTCAGCGAAATATCCAGTGGGAGACAACAGAAAGAAGGCCTGTCAGGAACTACTTTCCACAGTCCAGGCTAGTCAGCAGCAGCTCCGTGTATGGGCCAAACAAGGTGATTTGAACTCTGCTAGCTTTGCTGGTTCTTTAGCAATTGTGAGAAGCGGGAAGCCGTTTACAGATGGCGATTATGCCAAATCATTCATGCTTTATGTGGCCAACGAGCTTTTTGACGACGTTAAGGATAAAGATAAAATAATCAAACGGATAAAAGATATGCCTCTTTCAGTAAGAACTGTGCTGTGATGTCGAATCAAGTGGAGATAAAAACAAGTGAATGACATAAATGCAGCGGAGTTTTTTTCCCTCGTTTTGGATGAATCAACAGATGTCAGTCATTGATCCCAGTTCAGTATTATTGCACGCTATGTTGACGGTGACTCGCTGCGTGAGGAAAGTCTTGCCGTTTTGCCACTAAAAGGGACAACGAGAGGAGAGGATTTATTCAAGTCTTTCATGGAGTTTGCAAATGAAAAGAATCTACCAATGGAAAAACTTATTTCTGTGTGTACCGATGGTGCTCCGTGCATGGTGGGGAAAAACAGAGAATTTGTAGCGCTGCTTCGTGAGCAGGAGAACAGACCAGTCCTCAGCTTCCACTGTATTCTACATCAGGAGGCACTTGCTGTATTGACCATGTTTGGATTACGTATGCATGCGAACAGTCGTTCTCACACCTAAAACACATCAAAACCAACCTGCGATCACGTTTAAAAGATGGAAGCCTAAACGCCTGCATGAAGCTGAACCTCACCACCTATCAACCGGACTACAAAACCATGCAACACCAAAAGTCGCATTAATAGTAAGTCAGAAGTACTTTTCTTATTAATAAATACCTTTAATTTTATTTTGAACAACATGTTATAACAGCGTCTTATTATAATATATATATTGTTGGTCTTCTTCGATTTAGATAAGAAATTGCTGACCTGAGGGCCTCAGACAGCGGTGAACAAGCAGAGCGGGCAAGTAAACATGGACAGATATGAATAAAACCTCAGCCTGCAGACCAGTTGATTGTTATAATTATAAATAATTGTTAGTTTTTGTTATTAACTTACAATGTTGTTCAAAATAGATTCTGTCTTATTATACATAAACTCGTTGATTTTCCTCATCCATTTAGCTGTTTTTGGTATTAAAATATACATATGGCTCTCCTAGGATTAGATTTTAAAATTTGGGTTTTTTTCGGCTCTTTCAGCAAAAAAGGTTCCCGACCCCTGATATACACAGTATGCAACAGTAGAATAACTTATTTACAGTCTAAATCCATCAATCCTTCAGGACTGGCCAAGATAATTCTCCAAGGTACAGTGCAAGGGGGCAGGAGGAGAAGACAGGAAAAGAACTGGCCCGACAACATTTAGGAATGGACTAGAGCCAACTTTGCCACGACCCAAAAACAGGCCAAGGACGACAGTAGAGAAAGCTGTAAGAGTTGCATCCTTAGTCGTGCCCAGACAACCCAGGCGGTTAAAGGGATCCGTGACAGTCAATTGTGTTTTACACTGTATGATGCGCTGTGTATTTTGGCATACATTTCGGCTTATATTTCGTTGTGTAATTCTTAGTGTATTTCCTCATGTGTTTCGCCATGTATTTCGCCGTATTTTAGCCTATTTTTCCTCGTCTATTTTGGCTTATATGTGATTATTTTTTTTCGTTTCGTTTTTTTTCAATTTCATCATGTATACGGTCATCTATTTCATCATGTATATCATCTTGTATATCGTGGTTTATACAGTGATGTATTTCACCGTGTATTTTGCTCTAAGAGTGGTCAATGATTTATTTTTGGGGTGTATTTTGGGCCAGCAGTAGCTCAGGAGGTAGAGCGCTCCTCCTGGGATCAAGAGGTCGCAGGTTCGATTAACCCTCCGGGTTATATGTCAAAGTGTCCTTGGCCAAAACACTGAGCAGGTAGTTGCCTTGCATGGCTGACAAAGCTATCAGTTAGTGTGTGTAAAAGTGTGATCCACATTGTAAAGCGCTTCGGGAAGTCTTCATTGACTTGAACAGCGCTATATAAATGCAGAACATTTACATTCATCAGGAATCTTGTAATGAATTTCATTGAATATTTTGTCATTGATTTATTTGTTCATATATACTGTTGTGTATTTTGTCATTGTATCTGGAGTTTTTTTGTCACAACAAAATGTTATTCAAATGAGGAGGCTGGTCAAACTGGCTGAAGTTTTCACCTATTGGTTGATCAACGAGTGCATAGTGACAAAATACACACATAACTGAAATAGAAAATAATTGACAAAATGTATGATTAAAAAACCATCATTTATTTTATTGTTAACTTATTGCAGGACGTATGTATGAGTTGATCTAAAAGGCATATATTTGTCGATACGTATTTATTTATACATCTATCTTTACATTTAGCAGGATCGATCTGACATAAAACTCCACAAAACTTCCACTAAGCAAGACAAAGTCAAAGAACGAAAAAGTGTGATTATGGTTGCTTTATATTTGTGAACAATAGCTAATGACGAAGGTTTGGGAGGTTTATGGGGTGCATGTGAAAAAAAGCAGGTGGTGTTCCCTGTGTATAGAAGTGAACACAACACCCAGATTGACTTGTGAGCGCTCCTTGCTTGCTAGTTGCTTAGCAACCATAACAAAAAAAAGATGTACACAGCAAAGGCGCGAGAGCCTGACGATGCATTTTGGACATGCTCGCATTTTCAAGAGGATTTTCGGAACAGGCAGCCAAATGGACATTACCTTGGGAAGAATTCAATTTTGGCGTAAATGTACAAGTTTCAATTAGACTAGGAATAAATTGCTTTACAAAACATAACTTAAGTAAGTGGACACCCAAAATTGTAAAGTTATAGCTTTTAAGCAATAGGAAATTTCCCAGATTGTGACATCAAGTTTTTGTTCTTATGACACAGAAATGTTGAACATTTGGATAACAAAATGTTTCATTTAAAGTTATAATGCTGATATTCTCAGGTTTTGGAGAATTTCCAACTCATACAGTAACAACATTTTTAATCAATAATAAAAAATAGCTTGTGAACCTTTTGACAGAGTAGAGTATTCAACGTTTAGTCAGAATTCCATTTTGCAATGTCAGAAAATGATCAAACAATGTGAAGTGAATACTGACGCTGCCCTACTTACGAAAGAGGTTCCGGACGATCGTTCGCAAGTTGCTCCAGTGCTATATTTTGTATGGAATGTATGTTTAAAGTTGATATAATTATGTTTAAGGCTTGTATAAGTAACCTGTGCGCTTTTGTAACTGAAATAAACAATTAATAAAATAATATGCTCTATAACGTTATAAAGCAGGCTGAATGATAAAGCTTAGTACTGAAAAACAAAGCTACACATTAGGCGTTGACATTCTGTGGCCTGTGAAGCCCTTGGAGACTCCTTGTGATTAAGGGCTGCACAAAAAAAGATAACTTGACTAAAAAGGTAAATAAAGTTAAGTTTAACTTTTGGAAGAGTTAGGCGACTTCGTCCTCAGTGGTAAAAAGTGGATGGAAAAAACAGCGACCCAACCATTTTCTCTACCGCATCAAGCTTTCGTATTCCACTTTTGTTGCAAAATAGATTGATCATCTCTTCTTTAAGCGTTGCACCAACCATATCGAATGGATGTACGAGATGATAAACAATAAAAACAGCTAAGTTCTTTGCGTGCTAGAGATACAGTGCAGTGTGTATACACAAAAACCAAGAAGTAGAAGCCGGATTTCTTCTTTGGGGTGGATGCTGGGTGACCTCTCACAGCACCACGCGGCAGAAAGAAGCACTACAGCACTGTCCTCTTCTCGGAAAAAGGTGCACACAATACAAAATCTAACTCACAGTAATGTCTGGATATATTTCGACATCCAGAAAAATATGTTCCTATACACCGTTTTGCATAATCGAATGTTTGTAAGTAGGGAAGCGTCTGTACTGTGTTTTAAGTCAATCACATACATATGTTATCTGACTGATACTGGTGAAATATGAGGTTGGGGAGGGGACGTTATCTTGCATTTGAGCATCAAAAGTTGCCGTGACAATTCCACCACAGGGGTTCGCCCCTCCCAGGAGACCAGAACTGAGAGCTGGTACACCTCTCACGTCACAAGGGCAGTCTGAATTTGGAAAGCCACAAAGTAGGTGGACATGTCCTGACAGGAGGACCAATACCCTGGGCGGTCCTAGCCAGGTCTCAGCTCAACAGGCAGCCCGAGAGCCTTGCCAGGTCGCCACCCAAGCTTGATCAAGCTAGCTGCCAAACCAGTGAGACAAAGCCAGTGACCTCAGAGAAGCCTCAAGCCACCAGCAGTCAACCTCTCCTTCGCACTGCATCTTGTGGTCCTCGTCCCAACCGGCTCTCAAGCCTACCAGGAATCTCTACAGCCGAGGCCATAAAGACCGGGTAGTGATCTTCATCGAAGCGGAACATCTCGTTGTTGGTAGGTAATGGTATGACGTAAAAGGGGGAATTGTATCAAAATTAAATAACGTAATAATCAAGCCAACGTTGTTGTCCATCCAAATGGTGCCAGTTTAGGTTCAACTTCTAGTTTTTTTTTGTTTTCTTTTCTTCTCATCGTTTTGTGTTCTATTCAAACTTCCTCAGTAGATGATTAGTAAAAGGAAAGTCCATAAATCCAAGAGTCTGTGTCTTAAAGCATATTGAACTATCAAAACTGTAAAAATAATTCACCTAAAGTGTGTGTAGCCACCCTTCAGAATAACTAAACAAGGTTTTTCATCCTGACATAATGATCTAAAACTTATGATACTCCAAAAAGGCGAGACGAGTTTTGAAAAGAATATACTCAGCTCTTTAAAATAATTGGTCGATAAATTGTTGGTGAGAATAATTTATTTACCATCCATATTTGCTTCAACAGATTTGTTTGCCATTCACCCACCCTCTTCCAAACCACCACCTGCTGCCACAAAATACTTAAAATCATCTGCCACCTGCAACTTGAAACTATTAAGCAGAACCTCCAATCCACCTACAGTGCTGTTCAAATGAATAGCAGTGCAATGTGACTGACTAGAGTATCCCTGGTTTTTAGTCTATTTTTTACTGTTACATGACAGACAAGTTACCATTAGGTGCAGTAGATTCTCAGAAAAAACTCGAGCCAGCATTTATAATAAGCTGTGCGATTGGGCAAATAGTTCAAATGGGATGTGTTCAAAAAATAGCAGAGTGGCAACCAATCTCTGTGCTCATCAATTTTAGGGAATAGAACAAAAACAGGTGTGAATCCAGTGGCGCCTAGTTAAGGATGATGAAACCAGCACAGGTTGAAGATGCATTTGAGGAAAATGGGTCGTTCAAGACACTGCTCCAAAAAGTTTATTGGATAGGGAAGAACCTATGAGGTGCAAGATAAATGTTAGTTGTTCAGCTAACATGATCTCCAATGCATTAAAATGGGTACAAAAACCAGAAACACATGGAAGTAAACTGACGACAACTACTAAAATGGACAGGAGAATAACCAGAATGGAAAAGGCTCAGCCAATGATCAGCTCCAGGACAATCAAAGACAGTCTGCAGTTACCTGTAAGTGCTGTGACAGTTAAAAGACGTCTTTGTGAAGCAAATTAATTTTCAAGAATCCCTCACAAAGTCCCTCTGTTAAAAAAGGCATGTGCAGAAGCGATTTCAATTCGCCAAAAAACACATCAAAATGGAGGAATATTTTGTGAACTGATGAAAGTAAAATTGTGCTTTTTGGGTCCTGGGGCCACAGACAGTGCGTGAGACAACCCCCAAACTCTGAAGTCATACTGGAGTACACATTGAAGACAGTGAAGCGTAGTGGTGCAAGTATCATGGTCTGCATGTTTTTCCTACTCTGGTGTTACGCCCATTTATCACATACCACGGATCAGTTTGTATATGTCAAGATACTTAAAGAGGTTATGTTGCCTTATGCTGGTGAGGACATGCCCTTGAAATGAATGTTTTAACAAGAGAGTGACCCCAAACACACCAGTGGACTAGCAAAGTTTTGGTTCCAAACTAATACATTAATATTGTGGAGTGACCAGCCAAATCCCCAGATCTCAATCCAATTGAGAATAAGGGGGGTTGATATAAAAAATGCTGTTTGTGAAGCAAAACCAAGAAATGTATCTGAATTTTGGAATACTATTAAGCAATCATGGAGAGAAAGAACAACTGAAAGGTGCCACAAGTTGGTCGACTAAGCCACACAGAAGCAAAGCAGTTGTTTAAAAAAAAAGTAGTCATGCAACTTAATATTAAGATGCTAAATCCTACTTTTTGGGGGGAAATACAAAATAGTTTTGAGTTTGTACAGTCAACAGCAGACACTAGAATTTTTTTTAACATACCCCTTTGAACTATTTGCCCAATTGCACAGCCTTCGGAGTGTGAATATTATTAATTTTAGGTCTCGTTTGTTTTCCAAGAATCTACTGGTACCTTGTTTGGCATGTAACAATAAAAATATACTAAAACCAGAGTCATTATGGTTTGTCACATCGCACTATTATTTTGAACAGCACTGTATCTCACCACCTCATTACCTTACTCTTGTCTACATTCACCTTAAGCTTCCTTCTCTTACATACTCTATCAAACTCTATTACAAAAGCCCTTAGTCCTGCTGTATAGTCATCCACCAAAGCAGTGTCATCTGCAAACAACAGCTGACTTACATGCCACCCACCCTCACACACTATAACTGCTCTCCCTGCTCTTACACGCACCACTCCATCCATATACAAATTGAACAGCCAAGTTGACGTGACAAACCCTTGCTACAAACCCACTCGTACCGCAAATCACACGCTATTGTGTTACAACATTGCAGGTTTACTATATTTTCAATCGCTAATTAAAGAGACGTGTATTATTTTTTTCATTGTTCCAATTTCTTGTTTCAGAGGGTCAAGAGGTGAAGTTATTTGACAGAGTTAAGTTATTTAGTGTACAACAGTAATGTGTCAGGGGAGGCAGGTGAGCCTGTGCTTCACCTGTCATAATGGAACTATATAATTCAAATATATATTAAACGGTTATATTTATTTAGTGTTAGAGTTGTTGTCATTTAGCTTCAACATTTCTGGATTTTCTTTTTAAAGTTGCAGAATTTTTGCATTGAAATATGAATACTAGACAATTCCCGAGGCAATTGTGAGAGTTATGACGGATCTGGAAGATGATGGTAGTCAACCGGTAGCGTTGAGTTGTTTGCATTATGAGTTAGCATGAGGTGTTTTTAACTCATTAAGATTTATCTGTAATTTTTAACTTGGTCTTGTGGGGGGACTCCATCCCCGCCCCCCCGGGTATTGACAAGTTCGTTTGATATGGGCCTATTATCGTTGGCAATAAGGAGTTGCATTGGGAAAAGTCTAGGAATCACATTCATGGTAATAACATAGTATTAACACTGTTATTACACTGTAACAACATTTTGAATGGGCCCATTCAAAATGCATGAGCCATTCAATTTGAATGGGCCCATCCGGAACGCATTGAGCCGATTCATTCTGATGAGTCATCGCGGTACCCAGGGAAGTTTCCAGGGGTCGCCCAATGTCCCACATGAAATTTAACCATGGGTTTATGGTGGATGCTAACGACTGGTTGAGTTGTTAGCATCTGGATGTTAGCATGACTCATTAGCATGACTCGTTAGCATGTATCCGTTAGCATAATTTGTTAAAATGAAGCAGTTAGCATTTAGCTGTTAGCCTAAAATGTTAGCATGTTGCCGTTAGCATGTAGATGTTAGCATAACTCGTTAGCATAATTTGTTAGCACAGCACAACCAAATGCCACTGTTCTTGCAGCACTAGTGGTAGTGCTGTAAGCAAAGTGGCATTTGGTTATGCTGTTGAAGCCATCACAACTAATTATCAATACAATTAGTGTGTAACGCATTGCTGAGCTTCTGAAGATGCAAGGTGAGGCCTGCAATTCTCTTCCATCATGGCAGAGACCTAAATGAAATGAAATTATCTGCATTTATATAGCGCTTTTCAAGTCAAGACTTCCCAAAGTGCTTTACAGTGTGCTTCACATTTTCCAATAGCGGCCGTGCAGCCATGTAAGGCGTTAACCTGCTTATTGGGGATATTAGGGGTTCAGTGTCTTACCCAAGGACACTTCGACATGTAACACGGAGGACCTATGATTCTGATTTGGCGCACACCTCTGCCCCAACACTTGGATTCGTGATGGCGTTAGGAAGTGAAGCCTTCCTATCTGTTTCACATGGGGGAGCAAACCCCTAACCCAAAGAAAGCGACCTGGAATGGGATGGGCACTGCCAGGCTGTACTTTCCCAAGACACACCACAAGAAGTGGTCCCGGACTTGCTCCCTCATTTCTTTCAGATTGAATTTCCCCCTATGTTCCAGTCCGGGGCCTTCGCTCTGAAAATGCTGGTCTACTGGTGATACCAAAAGCCAAGAAGAGGTCCGCAGGTTCAAGAGCGTTCTCCATTCAAGCCCCGGTGCTGTGGAATGCTCTTCCCTCTGAGATTCGATCTGCAACCTCAGTGGAAATGTTTAAATCTAAGCTTAAAACACACTTCTAGTCTATAACATATGAATAACCTATATTTTATGTTGACAATATAAGGGGATGGTGTCATAATAGTCTGTAGTTTGCAATACTCGCTTCTCGGACTTTTGGCTAAGATCAACCATGATCATGAAGGCTCAGTACCTCCGGGAACGGTGCATTCGCAATGATCGCAGCAAGGCTTTAGGGCTAGGACCTTAGCTTGGCCTTTTGGCTGAGAGTAAGAGTCCCGGCTCCTAGGCTTTGTAGCGTATTATGAACTGACCGATAACGGATAATGGATAATGAATAACGAAGATAGAACAATAACCCTTAAAAATCCCCCCTTTGCAGCCCTTTGAGACTCTGTGATTAAGGGCTATACAAATAATGACTTGACTTCCCCTACGATCCAGGTCCTCTGGGGATAAGTGAACCGTAAACCAACAAACAGATTCTTTAAAAAAAGGAGACCAAAAACATCTAGGCCAAATGGTGACGCAAGCCGTAAACGCCACTAGCTGGCTCTTGGCCTTCAGTGATGTAATGATTGGAAAGCTTTACGCTTGGCACCTTACTCACACAAAAAACTAACATTTCACCACCTAAACATGATGTGATGGATCATTTTGCAACACACAAACTGAGTTAGATGCTAATGCAAGTAAAGTTTTTAAATTTGATATCCATCCTGGCTTTAATTAAAATTCCGATTGGTTTATTTGGTCTGTGTGTTCTTTATCATTTAATTTCCTGGTGATTGTTATCAAGAGTTTCCTATACAATTTTGTGATACCCCAGTGGGTGGACAATCTAGGGACCGCCCGGTGGCAGGCAATTCAACGTCTAAACAATGTTGACAAACAACACAGAACCTGTAAAAAACATGCAAAAGTATAAACTTAAAATATCATTAGTCTCTACTAAATACCGTAAATTCCGGACTATAATCCGCTACTTTTTTCCCAAACTTTCAACCCTGCGGCTTATTCAGTGATGCGGCCAATTTATGTAATTTTTCTAACGGCCGCCAGCGGCGCTCAAGTACAAAAGGTAAGATTTAGACCGGTGGAATATATGCGCCAAGGAAGACTGCAATTTCTTGGCTTGTGTATAAATTAAATTAGCGTAAACATACCCTCATCATGCAAAACGCAAAAAGAAAGACACATCAAAAAATCCACCATCACCAACGGGTTCCGAAAAGCCGGTCTGCTGCGTGACGGAGAGGAGGGCACAGAATCAGGAATGGATGAGAGTTCCAGCGACAGTGACAGCGCGAGTGAGGCTGCGGGAGCGTGGGACGACGTCTATATGACAAAGTTTCTTTCCGACACTGAGGAAGACGACTTTGATGGCTTCAGTTCTAAGGAGGAAGATGAGGACGGTTTACCGTGATTTTTACAAGTATGGTATGTTTTTTTAACAGACTTGTCTAAGGTGTTGCGAGCGTGTTGCTACCATCAACTGCCCTGTCACAGGCCCGTTTGGGATGAAAGTTATATTATTATTATTAAAGCTTTGAAAACTCTCTCGGTGTACCGTCTTTCTTTGTAAATATGTGTAACCATGTATAATATGTATTTGCAACTGTATACTTTTGGAATGTATTTATTTGAGACACGTATTCTGATATGTTTTGCACGGGCGAATGAGAAAGACAGGGCGGAACAAACGCAGGGTGACGGGAAGTGGGGTAAAGGTAAGACCTGTTTGAGGACGCGGCGGACAATAGTGGATATAAATTTTTCCCACCCTTACCTTTGGAAATATACACTTTTTTCCTTGGATTACTTTCAACCGGACCCGTACTCTGAAGGTCTGCATCAAACCTTAGGTACCGGTATCATTTTCCGTTCATTTTGCCGGCTGTGACTTTTGGACAGTGTACTTTAATGAAGGACATTCAGTTTCAATCGCGGGACTTAAAGTCGGGTTTGGGTTAATTTTGTGTTTGTGCAACATTTTTTTAATATGGGCGCATACGGCTTATATACAGGTGCGGCTTGTGTAAGTACAAAATCGGGTTTCCTCTTAAAATGTGGTGGGGTGCGGCTTATAATCAGGTGCGCTCTATAGTCCGGAATTTACGGTATATGCATTTAAGAACACAGAATGCTGAACTTTGAGGGACTGATTCAGATTATTCAATCATTGATTGACAATACAATGTTTTGAAGCAATGAATATAATTAAAATGAGTCAGAATAAGGATCTTTTTCTTGCTTTGACTATTTTTTTTAATTTCCTTTTTGTCCTCTGTATTGCAATCTTTCAACAACTGCTTCTGCGCTCAACATACTGCTGCAGCAGATGCGCCCACCCCCCACCAATGCACCCCACCTACCCTACACCTTCCTCTGCTCAGCAAACAAAAACACTGGTTTTACCCATTCAAACAATTATGTCAAAGTAAGAGGAAATAAAACTTTTTTTCTTCAAGTGTGAGAATTTGGCAGGAACAAATGAGACCCTGGTGACCCGCCAGGGTTTTTATATGTATGTAATATGTCGAAAGGGACTTCAGTTTTTGGATTGTGATCGCTGGTTTTTAACCTTAGCTGTTCAATGTGAATGAAAACAGGTCATTGTTTAGCTAGTTGAGAAATGTATTTTGTTTTTAATTTTGGACACCTAAAAAGGACATTGCATAGGATGTAAAGGTTATACCAGGGCTTAAAAATACAGCTCTACCCAACCTGACCAGTATTAAAGCTCAGGCCTACCCGAGCACGCCAAATTAACTTGATTTGAGGGAACGAGCCCGTACCAAATCTCCATCCATCCATCCATCCATTATCTGCACCGCCTATCCTCAGTAGGGTGCTGGAGCCCATCCCAGTTATCTTCGGGCAGTGGGCAGGGGACACCCGGAACTGATTGCCAGCCAGGTGCAGGGCAACAGGGACAGCCAATTCGCTCGCTCATTCGCACATTATGTCAAAGTAAGAGGACATAAAACTTTCAGTCAGTCAATCCTGAAACAGTCCCTCAAAGTTAATTTGGACCGGCTAATTAACCTGACATGCATGTTTTTGGAATGTGGGAGGAAACCGGAGTGCCCGGAGGTAACCCATGCAAGCACGGGGAGAACATGCAAACTCCAAACAGGAGGTTCGATCTCACGACCTTAGAACTGTGCCGTACATGCGCTAACCACTGCGCCGCCGTGCTCGTACCAAACCTGAATTTTCATATTTTATCTGTGAGAACTCGGGGAGGCGGAGCATAGGGTGATTTTGGCTGACTCCGCCCCTCCCACTTCTCTGTGTCCAACAGTGGCGATGAGCATGCTGCATGAGTCTTACTCAAAAAAAAGCAAACACACAACAAATGACGAATGGATATTTATTATTTTGAAGTCAGCGAAGGAGAAGCCTAGGCCCGCCCGAACCCAAACTAATGATTGACATTTTTGTCCGGGTCTAAGATCTTACACCTCTAATAGGATGGATAGGATTGATAATCAGAATATATAACAGAACACTTTAAAATTAAGTTTACTATAAAATCTACTTTTAACATTCATTGCATGAATATGACAACAACACGGCTACATTCAATACAACATGGCGATCAACAATTAGCAAAACGAAAAATGGTGCATGTGTAATGACGTCACACAATGGAGAACGTCTTACCGCAATAACACGAGTAAGAGCGCTATTAAACTAACAAATCTTAACAATTCCTAACCACTTATCCATTTTTCTTGTGTTCTCTGTGCGTCAACTTTGGAAAATGATATGCAAATGCACGACCTGATAACACGATGCTTTTAATGTACATTTACGTTTTGTACCTTCATCTAATTTGTTAGCTTCTTTTGAATATTTCTTCTGGGGCTGAGGTTTTGGCTTGATTCCGAACCGCTTATCCATTTTTCTTGCGTTCTCTGTGCGTCTACTTTGGAGAATGATATGCAAATGAACGATTTTATAAGGCTTAGAAAAGTGTGGAAGCAGGAAGTTATTAGATTGGCTGCCGCATGTGCAAATTGCCAAACAAACCGAAATTTCCAAACCAAACGAAGATTTTGAAATCGGAATAAAGCAAACGTTTGATTTGACAGAATTTTTTTTTTAAATTAAAAAAAAAAAAAAAAGATTATTTTTTTTTCTTGAAAAAGTTGTCGGCCAACCGGGCGGAGAGGTTTTAAAGTTGTACGCCTGACGTATAAGATGTTATTTCAGACACTGGTTATTACTTCGTGGATTCTGAAAATCATTTTTTGGTGTTGCTGCATTTTTATTGTATATTTTCAGTTGAACTGTTTTGTCAAACAAACTTAGCATTGTAATACTTAAATGCCAACAATTTGTAAAATAAAATAGAGATGTGCGACTATTGTGAGGATTAACCCCTAGACAAAGAACAAATGAATTAAAATAACCCCCCACACACGGACCACAATCAGATTGTATTGAAAATGATAACACATTACCAAATTAAGACCCAGGATTTTGTTCTTACATCATTAATTTATTTGGGGCATAATATTACATTATCGGTAATATACTGGACAAAGGGACTCCAAAACCAGTTCGTTTTCTTCTTTATTATTTTCCCTCCTTTTTTCATTTTGTCTCCTTTCCCTCTAGCTTTTAACTTCTTTTTTTCCTGCTTGTTTTCTTCTTTTAACCATTTTCCACCAGTTTCATTTTTGCCCTATCGATTCACTTCTTTTTTCTATCTTTTATAAATTTTTCTTTACGTTGTTTTTTTTCTTGTTCCTTCATTCCTTTTTGTACTCTTGTTTGTTCTTTCCAATGTTTTCACTTCTTTTTCTAGCTTTTCTATATATTTTTTTTCTTTTATAATTTTTTTATTTATTTAAAAAACAAAATTCTGACTGCCCTTACCACTACATTTTGTTTTTCTTTGGGTGGGTACTAACCTCCCCTGCCCACCCCTGATTTGTACTCTATATTATAAACTATTTTCTAGAGATATTTTTTGTTTGACAGGCCTGAATTAAAAGCTTGTATTTGTTTTCTTCTTTTGTTTCTTTCTTTTTTCCTTCTCGTTACTTATTTCTATTTTTCTTTTTTCCTTCTCGTTACTTATTTCTATTTTTCTTTTTTCCTTCTTGTTACTTTTTTTTCTATTTTCCTTACTTTCTTTTGTTTCTTTTTTCACCTTAGCTTTTTATTCTAGGCTGCTGAACAAATGATTAATATATAGAGGCAGCACGGCAGGCGCAGTGGTTAGCAAGTGTGCGGCACAGTTCTAAGGTCATGAGATCGAACCTCCTGTGTGGAGTTTGCATGTTCTCCCCGAGCTTGCCCACCCGGAGAAAAACTGGATGTAGTGGTGAAGGCAGACTGATAAGAAGTGGTGGGAAAAGAAGACTAAAACAACATTTTTTTTTGTGATACTTTAACAAACCTTTTTTTTTTAGCAAGCCAGAATAAAAAGCTTGATCGGCCGCATTTAGCCTGTGAGCCGTACATTGACCACCGCTGTTCTAAAACATAATTTAAGTAATGTACCACTTGTTAAAACAAGTGTTATTTGTCCTGTATTTTCGTACCTTCTTCTTGTTTCGGCAATGGCAGCAGACGCTCCACACATACTTGAGGGTCCTCCACAGCAGAATGATGAAGAGTCCCCCGAAGAAGGTGACCATGGACGAGGCGAGAAAAGCCCACCACATGCGCTGGCCGTTGCTGTCGCACGGCACGTCGGGCGAAAAAGGGATGATAACGTTCATTTTAGCGATGTGGACCGACGGGTCCGAGCCCAGCCGCTCACGACTCATCGGCATGCCTTAGCCGGGCGAGTCGCCCTCCCTAATCCCGTTTTCAAAGCGGCGGTAATCCCCGGTGCTCCGGAGCCATAGCGGCGGGTCGACGTGTGCCGACTGTCCGCACAAGTTGCTCGCTTGGCGGGGCGCTTGCTAGCAAACGGGCGGGTCCGACGTCGCGACTGGGCGGGTTTATTCGTGCGTCATTCGGCGGGTACACGACCACTTCAAGCAAAGGGAACGAAGAGGAACGTCCATTTTGCTAATTTCCAATGTAACCTTTAGTTTTTTAATCGCCCTAAAACGGTCGCGTTGAAACGGAAACAGTTGGCGCGCCTCTCCGTTGATTGTGGGTGTACAGGTGGTGGTTGATGGAGGGGGGCGGGGAAGCGAGGGATGAGAGGGCCAGAGGAGGGGCGGGGCCAAAGATGCCGATCAGGAAAGGAGGAGGTGCCTTTAGGGCAGGGTGGGTAAACTTGAGTCGCGGGCCGTATTGGTTTCAAAAATTTTGATCATCTCATAATGCATCTGGTAAGTTCTTTTTTTGCCTTTGCCTCCTCGTAGACATGAATGAGACTTTTCCTTCCTTGTTTTTCGCCACGTGTTTTGCAATGAATATAATATTGTCCAGATAGCTCTGTGTAGTGATGGCAGGATGAAGCTCCGTGAATGTATCAAGTTTTTTGGGCCAATTGCTTTGCCAAAAGCCTAATCAATCGAGGCCTCATTTAATAGATAGATAGATACTTTATTCATCCCCAAAGGGAAATTGGTTATTAATAGGTTATTTAGTAGTGCTGACATCTGTTGGTCATTTGAAGTAACGCAAATGTTATGTGGTTAAGAAACCAGTAAATAAATTTGCGCAGAAAATAAGTTTTGTCGATTAAATGTTTGTTGTAGGTTCAGTACCTTGATGTGCTTGGGTAAGTGGGACACACATTTGATAGAGGGAATAGTGCATTTTATTGATTTGTATTGAGGAATAAAATCTGTGACATTTGTACGTATATAATTATTTATATTTTATATTCTGTGTGGCAGCACGGCGGTGCAGTGGTTACAACTGAAAGTGGCAAAAGGTCACAAAGTTCAAGGGGGCCCAAATAGTTTTGCAAGCCACTGTGTATCAGTATATCGGTTAGTTTCGTAGAGCATTGTCAGTTTACAAAAGGACCAACTTGACAGTGCTCCATGAAACCACCATTTTGGTGGTCCACTCAAGCAACAACGTCATTTTTTCCGCAAAATTATTTTTCTAAATAAAGTAATTCAACTCGAGCATATAAAATAGCTACCCCCAAAAGTCGACTGCTTTCGCTGTTTTAAAATGGTTGTTTACAATTGTTCATCCATCAATCCATTATCTGTACCGCTTATCCTCAGAGTGCCAGTGTTGGCATAACTATATTACCACCCTCAAAATTCTTTTTTTTGCACAGCAGTTTCCAACGTTTTTTAGGAGTGTGTTTCACAATGAGCTTTTTTTATTAATGCATAATTGATTCTTGTATTGCGTAGTTTGTTGTTGCACAAAAAAGTCGATATTTTTAAAAGACATTTTGTTGTGTCACGCAGGGATATCAGTTTAGAGTTGCTTGGAATAAAAATGTCACAATTGGCCCCGCCCGCGGGGCACCAGCTGCGGCTCGTTGACAGATTATGTTCCCTTCTATTCAAGCTGTGCTCTCACTCACCCTTTGTCATTCTGTCAACGAACCCAGCAAAATGTGTGTTTTGACTCTGTCCGGTTCCCTGCCTGTGTTTCCTGTCCGGTATTGTTCCCGTCTATTTTTGTCCTGTTTAATTTCGATATCCAGTTTTGATATCAATTCTGTCTGTCCCATCCTGTCCGGTATCGCTCCATCTGTCCGATATCTGCTCGAGCAATTGGTATCCATCTCGTCGGTCTCTGGCTTCCTGTCATTCCGCGCCAGACTGCTGCCTTACGTCTTCCGCCCAACGATTGAATCACTGGCGTTTGGGTTAACGTGCATGACTGCCCCATTTCCCGTAAAATTATAGCTTTTGTGATAACCGTCACGCATTTGGGTTCTCCTTCTGTTCCGGTTCATGACAAAAAAAATATTAAATGAGGTAAAAGTTCACAGCAGAGTGATAAAAATCCATGTAATTAAAATTTAGTAGAATTATAGATTTTTCAAACACATCTTTTATTTTGTGCACTTTTCCCCCCCTTCTTTTTTTCCATTTTTCTTTCCTCTGAGCTTTTTTTACTTCCTTTTCTCCACTTTACTTATTTTTCATCTAGCTTTACGTGTTTTTTGTTGTTTGTTTTTACTCTCACTTTTCCTGCTTGTATTCCATTTTCTCTTTTATATTCTTTTGTTTTTTTTCTTATTTTTTGTTATTATGTTTCTCTGTATCCATTTATTCTTTTGTTCCCCAGCTATTTACTTTTTTTTCTTTTTTTTGCTACTTTCTCTTTTTTTCTATTTTCATTATTCCTTGTTTGTCTTTTTTTTTAGACTGCCCTCACCACTACATCCACTTTTCTTTGGAAAGAAAAGCAAACACAGAACAAATGACGAGTGGATATTTATTTTTTAAGTCAGTGAAAGAGAAGCCTAGCCCTGCCTGAACCCTAACTAATGATTGACACTTTTGGCAGTGTTACAATATTATATTTTTCATTACTGTAATAAATTATACTTAGTTTGTGCCGCACAGTAGATGTCTGGTTAGCATGTCCACTTCACACTTCAGGTGGATCTTTGGAAAAATTGCACACAAACTCATAACCAAATCAATGTTTGTACCCTTTTTAATCACAATAAAAAGAAAAACTTACAATTTAATTCCAATAGGCGTGTGACTATCCAGGACAACCGGCAAGCGAAAAACATCCCTTTAAAAGAATCAAATTAAAGGAAGACAAAAAGAAACAAAACACTTGCAATAAAATGGGCAAGTAAAAAGCTGCTGCACTTTAGCTCTTTGTATTACACACTTAGTAGTAATAAATATTAAAATAGCTTGGCACAGTGACATTATAATGTGAGACCTGAAATGATGAACAACAGGACGGGGGAAGGGAAAGGGAAAATGTATCCTCCACGTTAAATACCATTAAGCTACATAATCTATCTCTATGATTTGATCAAAATAGACAAATATTTAGCCAAAGGATCTAACTTACACAACGGTCGTGTTTACAAGGAGTGCTTCCAGACTCAAACACATTAATTCAAGTAGTATTTCATACTAGTGTAAACAACTATGTGTGTGATGCAGTACACTATCGTATAGTGTGCATGTGTAACCATGGGCAGTGGCTTAAGGTGAAAAGCGATCATTTTATGTACCGATGAAGTTGTGTTTACTTTTCCCTCTTTTACTTTTCTGCAGCCCCATCAGGGACCCACAAAACCTTATTCTGCTCCTGTTCCACGATGGTGACGATCTGAGTGCATATGTAGGAGACGCTGCCACCTTGAACGACACCTGCAGTGGAGGGAGAAAATATATGCGATGTTATTTGGCTTTACCGTAAACGCTAGACTACGGGGTGCACCCCATTAAAAGCCGCAAGCTCAATTTAAGACAGTAAACCAGTAACTGAAACTCATGACAAAAAGTTAGCGGACACCAGGGCAGACAACTCTGAAAAGTTGCTTGCCCAGCCATAAAGTTGCCTGCCCCATTTTTCACAACTTGAAACACGATAAGACAACTTATCGCAAGAAAAGCCGTTGTTGCAAAGTATTAAGAATTGATAATAAGAATATATAACAGAACAACAATTTAAAATTAAGTTTATTATAAATCTACTTATAACATTCATTGCATAAATATGACATCGCTGTTTTCCATCTGCCATCAGTATGTACCTGTATTTACTGTATCTTCATTTATGCAATGTTTGGGTTGCGTCGTCTGCTACAAGCCACGTGAACTTCTCTTTCCACAATGCTTTTAATGTGCGTTTACGTTTTGTAGCGTCATCAATTTTGTTAGCTTCTTTTGAATATTTCTTCTGAGGTTTTGGCTTGATTCCCAACCATTTCTCCTTTTTTCTTGTGTTCTCTGTGCATCTACTTTTCTTTGTCAATTTAATAGCGCTCTTACTCGTGATAACGCAGTATGACGTTTTCCATTTTGTGACATCATTCCGCACGCACCACATTTTGTTTTGCTATTGTTGATTACCATGTTGTATTGAATGGAGCTGTGTTCTTGTTTTGCTTGCTGTTGAGGAATAAATATGCTTAAAGGCTGAACCACAATGTCCTGCTTATCCATTCACACATAAGGATATGTCAGAGCGTGCAGTTTCCTTAACAACTTTGGAAAATGAAATGTAAATGCACAACCTTATAACGTTCGGGACAGTCCATAAGTCCGGAAGCACGAAGTTATTTGATGCTGGCTCTGATCGGCTGCAGAGTATGCAAATTGCTAAATGAACCGAATTTCTAAAATTTCCAAACCGAACGAAGATTTTGAAATCGTAAGACAACAAACGTTTGATTTGAAAAGAAATCTTTTGTCTTCATTTTTTTATTTCCCCCTTGAAAAAGTTGTCGGCCACCCGAGCGGAGAAGTTTCGTAAGTTGTACACCCGACGTAAAAGATGCACGCCCCGGGTGTCTGGGCAGACGTTAGTTCAAACACTGCATTAAACTCAATTTTGTCTACGTACAAGCCACACCGGATTTTGAGATACAGGCTTAAACCTCCAGTTTTATGAATAATGTTGGGAAAAACATCACCCAATTCTTACTCTAAAATGCCATCATAATTGTTTCCAGACGTCACTGTGGTATGTATTTGGAGCACATGCGTTATGGAAAAGAGCAGCTCACCATTCTTCTCAGTGCCACCACGAAATAAAAACAAATAAGCCGCACTGGATTTAAAACTGCATTGTTAAAAATGTAACAAAAACGTTGTGACTTGTGCTCAGGAATTTACAATACTTTTTGGGGGACTCACCTGTAAAGAAACGACTGTACTCCTGCTCCATCTTCTGGGCAGCCTCAAATTGCTCTTTTGAGAGCTTCTGTGAAAGTTTATCCCGCAGGTACGTCGGGTCTTTCTGCCCTCTGAAAACATGCAAGCAAAAAAAAAAATAGTGTTAATATGAGAGAACACTTTGAAAAACGTCAAACGGACAGTGTGTAATATTTAGTGCCCCCTACTGGTAAAAAAAAAAACTAATCCTTTAAAAAAAACATTGATATGAATACTTGGCAATGGACTGAACCCTTTGAAAACTAACACTGTCTCGGCTCACCGTGTAGGGCCATCGGCTCTGTTTGTAACAATTGATTAAATATTTGCACTAGTTGATTTTATCTCCGAGCCATATGTATTAATGAAAAGAGCTACACATGGCCCGCAAGCCCTAGGTTGCTGACCCCTGCTCTACTATTACTCAATAAATCTACCCTTTTGTTACACCTTTACCGTGTTTGACCCCATTCTTGCTCAAGCACTCAGGCTCCCATTTTTCTGTTTTAAGTCCTTTCTGTTACTTGTTAACTGGTTAGCCTAGGCTTACGAGTTGTGACCATTGATGTCTTCTTTCCTTTATTTTGAGATTAAAATTTACAGCAGTGTCAAGCTCCTGACACCAGGGCAGACAACTCCCATAAAGCTAGCCATAAAGTTATCTGCCCCATTTTACACAACTTGAAACACAATAAGACGACTAATCGCTAAAAATACATTGATAATCAAAATATATAACAGAACAACACTTTAAAATTAAGTTTATTATAAATCAACTCATAACATTCATTGCATGTATAGGACATCGCTGTTTTCCCTCTGCCATCAGTACCTGTATTTACTCATCTTCATTCATGCAATGTTTGCGTTTCGCCGTCTGCTACAAGCCACTCCTCTTTCCACGATGCTTTTAATGCATGTTTATGTTTTGTAGCGTCATAAATTTTGTAAGCTTCTTTTGAACCTTTCTTCTGGGTTTGAGGTTTTGGCTTGATTCCTAACCACTTATCCATTTTTCTAGTGTTTTCTGTGCATCTATTTTGTAAAACGATATGCAAATACACGACCTTATAACGTTTGGGAAATTCCGGAAGCATGAAGTTATTCGATGCATGCTTCTCATTGGCTGCCGAGTATGCAAATTGCCAAACGAATTGAAATTCTGAAATTCCCAAACCGACCAAAGATTTCGAAATCAGAATAAAGCAAACATTGGATTTGAAAAAAAAAATTGTTTTTATTTTTGTTTTGTTTTTCTTGAAAAAATTGTCGGCCACCCGGGCGGAGAAGTTTTATAAGTTGTATGCCCGACGTAAAAGATGCAGACGTTATTTCAGACACCTTTTACAGACACAAAAAGGTTTGTGCGTGTTCGGCTTTTTTTGTTAGTAGGGATTATTTTGCCAATGTGGCCAATTCCCGACCAGGCTTTCCCTTTGACAGCTGGCACTCAGCTGATGATGACCAGGGCGTGTTTTTGACTCGTGCAGCTTAAGGAAGCCTGTCACTGAGTGAGATGAGCTGCAAGAGAAGGGGGTCAATCGAAGAATTAATCCTAGCCCACACGCCCACCATGCAATTACAAATCAAAAGAAGAAGCCACACATAGCTAAGAAAAGGCTATCAAACCATTTTTTTCCCCAAGCAAAGGAACAGAAATCTGCAATAGTACGATATCAATAAGGATCCCAATATTGTCATATACATGGTTCGTGCACCTTTTTCATGGGGCAAATTCAAGTACTTTAGGAACTTCCAAAGCCAATTTTCCAATTTCTCCTGTGCCATCAAAAGCAAAAAAACGGAAATATGTGTTTTGCAGAGCCTGAAAATATATCCATGTGTGTGTGTGTTTATCAAGACAAAATATTTCTAGGTCCTGAGTAAATCGCAAATATATTTGTTTTTGGGACTAATGTCGCCCAATAGGTGTTGGGTAAAAATGATGTTAATATCTTGCATATATTTTCAGTTGAAGGAAGTTCTTCACATTACAATTTACCACTGGGAAACGCAACCTTAATTTTTTTACATGGCCAATAATAAATGTTCATAATTGATACGTAATCCTTGCACTGATACACATTTGAAAGTGCCCTGTTAAAATGTAGCATGCAGCTGTCCCGTACGGGAGATCGATGCACTTAATAGGTCAATACCATACAAACTAATACCAGCTGCTGTTAATCACAACGTTATAAGAAATACAATAACATAGATAGATAGATAGATAGATACTTTATTCATCCCCGTAGGGAAATTCACACTTCCAGCAGTCTACCCCGTTGTTTATTAACATATGAACATGATGCCCTAGGGGTGCTTGTAGCGAAGTGGATGAAGTCACGCCAGTCCAAAAATTCGACATCCCTGCGGCAGATGGAAAACTTTTCTTTGTGAAAATCCAGGGATACACCACCTCGTGTTAGCAAGTCCGCCTCCTCTCCGATTCCCCCCGGCTTTCGTGTCTCTGTTTAGCGGCGTTGAAGCCGGATTGCTTCGGGTAGCTCCGGGTGGCTACACGTTAGCGTCCGGAATGCTAAACGTGAGCCACGTTTCCGCAAAACACAGCAACTGCGCTCCCTGTGCGCTTCGATGTTTTCCACCAGCACTCGATGATCTTATTTGGTCGTGAGTTCGCATTTACCATGATTACGGATGGTACCGAAGACTTATAACGCCGCTAGCCGCTTCGCTAGCTCCGGCTTTTCTTCCACGATAGGCCCCTTCATCACGCCGGCACGAGAATTTTTCAGGGCAAGGAGTTGAAATTCCTTGAATACACGCATTTCTTGTGCGTTAAAACCCATGTCCATAGGATAGAAGTAATCCATAGTGTAGTTGTCAAAACGGGAAGAAAAAACACCGAAGATAGGAGCAGACAATAAAACAATAGGGCAGCTGCTGGAAAAGGCAGCCGCTTTGATAACATAGCGTAGCCATCAGCGAGCAAAGTCAGGGTTATTTTTAAGCAGACTAGTAGAGGAACATGGCAAAAGTTTTATGAATTTACAAGTACTTCACCCCAAATTCAAGCACTTTTCAATCCCTGAAAACACAAAATGAAAATTCAAGCATTTTCAAGGATTAAAGCACCTGTATGAACCCTGCATATAATGACTCCTCAAATGTGTTTTATCAAACTTATGTTTGACATATGAATGTGTGCAAAACAGGAATATAAAATGGGCAGTTTTGCACAATTATATGAAGAAATGTTTCATATCTATCAATATCTATTTATATCTCTCTCATATATCTTGATATATATAAAAATAAAATATGGATATAGATATAGAAATATAGATATCGATAGATAGATGGAGAGATAGAGAGAGGGATAGATAGATAAATATATTCGATGTAAATGAATATTTTTTTCTCTTTTTTTATATATTAAATCATGATGAATTGGCCCATTGACATTATGTTTTTATGAGAATTTAATATAAGTATTTAAAATCAGAATTTACTAATACTTTTCATCCTTTGAGTCTAGATGTCATGGGTAACGCAGTTTTGATTTTGGTTTTGGCCCCAAATTTTCATTTTGGTGCATCCATAGTATAGTTGGTCCAGTTAAATGTCACTGTGGTATTATATAGCTTCTAAATATCTCAGGTTGGGACAGCTGTGTTGTTTTTCTCCCTCGCCTTAATCCGCACAGTCCCACGTTTCATTTTACTTATTATCTTCATTGTATTGATGTCGTGCCCTGAATTAGGGACGAGTTTAAGGAAATATTAGATTTAGATTTTCAGGTTTAATAATCAATCAATCATCTATCCAAATAATTAACTTACCCCAATATTTTCCAAACATGAGTGAGGCATGTGTTAAGAGAGTAATAATTTAAAGGGGAACACAAAGTCAGGAACCCAGACTTTCCTCCTTCAATGACTGGCATATATTTTACAGTAAGTCACAAAGGTGGGTACACCCCTCACATTTCTGCAGATTTCATCATAATGTTTAAACAACACTAAAGAAACATCACAGAGTAAATTTATTTCCCCCCTCAAAATTTTCAAAATCATTAGTAGCTAAACCCCCGGTAACATAAGTGAGTCCACCCTTAAGTAAAAGTTCCTGAATATTCCTCAATTTTTTTTTTGTATGGCAACCATGAATTTGCAAAACCACTTTCATCCTTTTGGCCATGGATTTCACCAGAGCCTCACAAATTACCACTGGAATACTCTTCCACTTCTCCATGACAACATGACTGAGCTGGGGGATATTCCAGATCTTGTGCTTCTCAACCTGCCGCTTGAGAATGGCCCAAAGATGTTTGGATTTAGATCTGGAGACATGCTTGGCCTGTCCATCTCCACTTACCCTTAGCTCCTTGAGAAGCCTTGGTCATCTAAGATGTATTTGGAGTTATTGTCAGGCTGGAACATTGCCAAGTGACCCAGTTTCTGTAAGGAGGGGATCTTTCTATGTTCTAGCATTCCACATGGTTGAGTTTGTGTTTCCCTTATTAAAATGCAACTCCCTAATTCAAGTTGCATTCATGCAGCCCATAACCATGACATTCCAAAACGCTGTACTTGCCTTTAGGCACAACACAAACATGTTTCTACTCCTTGCCGGGTTGCCACCACACATGCGTTACACCATCTGAGCCAAAAAATAATCATCTTTGTCTCATCAGACCAGAGCATATATTTTCAGCAAGCCATTGCGTTTGTTGACATACTTATTTTCATTGTGTCAAAGTGATGTTTCTTCAGTGATGGTCCATTAAATATTGTAATTAAATATCTGCAGAAATGTGAGGGGTGTCCTTCCTTTTGTGACATACTGTAAGAGATGGCCAAATAATAACCTAAACGTTATATACTAGGTGTTCTGTGATAATGAATTAAATTATTTTTCATAAACTCAAGAAAATGTTCTTGACCAAAAATGTATATATTGTTTTAAGGTACTTTCAGACTAGTAATAATGTCACAAGTTACATAAAGTGTGTTATTATAAACATTAAATCAAATCTGAGAATATAGTTTAATAATATAATCAAATTACAACAGGCTAATAAAAACATATACCGCATTTACAAAGCAATTGTTATTGGATACAACATGTACTGTAACACATTCCACATTAGGTATAAGTGAGAAATTGAAATGAACATTGTCATTTAGGATATGGAGTGGGAATTTTTTTTTTTATATGGGATAACATAAGATTATTAGGAGAGTTTGAGTGGAAGATCTAGGACACCCTTAGTGGTTCCGAAAATTATTAACAACCCAAATTTGATATACTGTTGAAGAGAATGTGAAATGATAGGCGATCACTAACACATATTCTGGGATTTCCAAAAACTAATTTCGAACTGGGATGGGGTGAAGAATTAAAAAGATGTGGCATGGGAAGAAATTGTGTTTTTTTTTTCCACCGATACGATTAGTTTCTTATCTCTCTCTTGAAATTGAATACACATGAGATAGTTAAAATGTTGCATATTCTGTTGATGAGAACTACAAAAATGAAAATGGCTAAATTGAAGTACACACGGAAGGAAGTTTATCTATGGATGTTGTAACAACACTAATATAACTTAAATATTTGCAGTTCCCTGAAAGAAATGCTCTTCTTATTGACTGAACACATGTAGAGACAGGTTCATTAAAGTTTCCTCCTTTCATTAAGGAGAACTGATTTTTATTTTTACTATTTCCTTTATTTTTGTATGTGTTGTCTTGCTGTCGGTCACCCCTCTCAAGGGATATGACCAGGGTAGATAGATAGATTGTTATTAACTCATTCAATGCCAGATGTTTCTCTCAAATGGGAATGCCAGCCAATTTTTGCCATTTGTACTCTTTTTTTTTTTGGTCCTACAGAAAATGTTGTTCTGTAGGAAATTCAAAATATAACTTCAACCCTCATATTTAGAAAGAAATGTGTAGCCTTTACTATAGTTTGGTAAACAACAGTTGAACATTGCTAGATTTCTTGAAAAACAGAAACACTAGAAAGTGGGGGCTTCGTCAATGTGTGGCCTGATCAAAGTCACTCCTGCCATCTAATGGTGATTGAGCATACTCAAATCATTTCCAGAGGCTTGATACTTACCGATGAGCTGTGCCAAACCTCTGATATATATATATTTTTTAAATAAAAAAACTTATTTTAAAGTTTTGGCACTCAGGGACAATGCTTCTGAAAACGTATATATACACGTTATGGCATTGAATCCAATAATCTATGTCTTTATTGTTTTCATATCTTGGAACCCAAATGTAATTTGTTTTTATGTGGACAAAAAATGTAAAACAAGTGTTAATATATATTTAAGAGTATACACTGTATTTGTTTCCATACTGCAGTGGCTAGCATATTCGCCTAACACACAAAAGGTCCTCGGTTCAACACCGATTGGAAATGTATGTAGTCCTGGAGAGGGATGGGCACTACCAGGCTGTAATTGCCCAAGACACACCACAGGAAATGGTGATCCTATGACACTATTGGTTAAGGGATCCAACCAACCAACTCATCGTACACTGTATATAAGAGTATATACTCACTTTATCTGCTTGGCATTTTTGTAGCGAATGAAAATGACGATTGGGTAGATGTGGACGCTGTGGAGCCGTTCAATGGCGTGTGCGGCAATGTCAAGCAGACAGTGAGAGTCCTGTGAGAAAACACAGCAACAGCACAAGAGAATGAAATGCAGATGTCAGAGCGGAAATTGGAAAATACATGCTAAACAAATGTTATGTATTTGCAATGCTTCAATCTAAGCACATTGTTCTATTTGACAGTTATTTTTAAAAAGAAGCAATAGCTATACCCGTAAAAAAATATGATGCTGTCAAATTAATTACAGTTAAAAAAAATCACAACTGTAGTCAAAAAGATTGGGACCCAAATGATAATCAAATATTTCATTTGTTTCAAATAAATATTCAAAAATATAAGCAGTCTGAAAAAGGTTAAAAGCTTTTAACTTTTAGGGGTTTGTCAAGTTATATCTTTTGACAAATGCGCAAATTCATGGAAAAGAAAACAATTTGTTATCCACAACAACAATAACAGCAAAATAAGCCAAACTGCACTTGTAGGACATATTCACTCACAGTTGTGCAGCACCATCAAGAGGGCTCTGTGTACTAAATCAACTAACAGAAGTGACAAGGCTCAGCATTTGGTGGTCTGTTTTAATCACAAGGAGTCTAAAACATTCATAGAAAATGTGTGTAACCAGTGTCTGAAACTCATGACAAAAAGTTAGCGGACACCAGGGTAGACAACTCTGAAAAGTTCCCTGCCCAGCTATAAAGTTGCCTGCCCCAATTTTCACAACTTGAAACACAATAAGACGACTCATTGCAAAAAAAAAAACATTGTTGCAAAATATTAAGGATTGATAATCAGAATATATAACAGAACAACACTTTAAAATTAAGTTTATTATAAATCTACTTATCACATTCATTGCATGTATATGACATCGCTGTTTCCCATCTGCCATCAGTATGTACCTGTATTGACTCAGCTTCATTCATGCAATGTTTGCGTTGCGTCGTCTGCTACAAGCCACGTGAACTCCTCTTTCCACGATTCCTTTATTGTACGTTTATATTTTGTAGCGGCAAATTTTATTTCTTCTGGGGCTGAAGTTTTGGCTTGATTCCTAACCACTTATCCATTTTTCTTGTGTTCTCTGTGCGTCTACTTTGGAAAATGATGTGCAAATGCACGACCGTATAACGCTCCAAAAAGTCCGGAACCACGAAGTTATTTGATGCAGACTTCTGATTGGCTGCCAAGTATGCAAATTGCTAAACTAACAGAAATTCCGAAATTTTCAAACCGAAGGAAGATTTCGAAATCGGAATAGGGCAAATGTTTGATTTGAAAAAAAAAGTATTGGGTTTTTTCTTTTCTTTTCTTTCCTTGAAAAAGTTGTCGGCGACCCAGGCGGAGACGTTTTGTAAGTTGTACGCCCGACGTAAAAGATGCACGCCCCGGGCGTCCAGGCAGTCGTTATTTCAGACACTGGTATGAGACACCCCACAAATGAGAAACTAAGCAGAACTATTTGAGCAGGCTACAGTATAATTTGTCTGGAAAATGTATCTCCTTTTTTCTCATCTCCTCCCGGTGTGTTTAATGTACTTAAAAGTCAAATTGCTAACTAAATCGGGGGTATTTCCAAAAAGACCTATTTTCTTTAAGCATAAGAATTATGCCAAATAATGTTTTAAAACTATTGGACATCCTAAAAATAGAGAAGAACAACTACAACATTTTAGCTGCGCTTTGGATTGTATTTTGTAGGCAGGGTTATCCTTGATGAAGTATTTTTACCCATTGTTGAATGTTCTTAGTCCTTTTTATATTAACAATAAAATGAAAGGAATTCCTGCTACTTGAAAAACCATAAGTTTCTACTCACTCACAAATAACTTTTGTGGATATTGTTTCCAGGACTTTGACTGATCTATCATGAGTGAGTACATTTTGAGTTTAAAATTCTTTGTAAAGGTAAGGACCCCCTTCTTTGCAGCAGTTACAGACCAATCGCTCTCTTGAATACTGACTTAAAAATTCTAACCTAAATTCTTGCCACTCGCCTACAGAAAGTTATCCCTACACTTATAGATGCAGACTAGACCGGCTACATTTTGGGCCGTCAATCCTTTGACAATACCAGACGTTTGTTGAACATTATCTGCTCATCATCAGACTCGGGACCAGCTGAAGTTGATCTCTCGCTAGATGCAGAGAAGGCGTGCGACCGCGTAGAGTGGAGATATTTGTTTTATGTTTTAGATGCAGACAATTGTGCTTGCATAAGGTGGATGGTATGTGTCTCATACAAAATCTACCTTCTCAGTGATTTCCTTAATGGATGCCACAGTGGTGACATCAAAATGGCCGCTGCGACGCTTGTAGTCGATGAACACGCAGTCCTTCACACCTCGCTCGATAGCTTGCTGAGACGCCTTCATTATCTCTTCAAGAGAAAAATGGCATTATTTTTTTCTTTGGCATGTTGACGAGCATCACATTCTAAAACATTGTCTGTATTATGACAAAACTTGGAAATAATTACTTGTTTTATTTTACAAAAAGGAAAGTGTAGCACCTAGAAAAGCTATTGGACAAGTTCTAGATGAGCTGAAGGTTCGTTAACCTTTTTAATGGCCAAAATAAAGCAGCTTTTAAGCACTTTTAATGACAATTTTAAACTTTTTCCAATACCTTCGAAGGAAGAAGGTTTATTTTTTTTAGTCATTGAAGACTAAGAAAAAAGTCACTAGCTTGCTTAGCACATATTTTGTGCTATTTTGAGCTGTTCCTATCTACCATCTTTTAGTGTCAATGGGCTGCTATAAACTGACATGAATTCTGCTATTCTGCACGCACAGCTCGACTACGTCACATTTGTTTACAAACAGGGAGAAGTCTCGATAGATGTTAGGCAATAATTTATTTTAATAAAAAAGAAAGAGAAAGAAAGAGCATACTGTACGAGTAAAAACAGAAATATGAGCCAAATTTGGACTAATGTTTATGGTTTTTACTGCTCCGAATCAAAGCGCATTCAGTCTTTCAATCAACTGCTGATCTTTTGCTTTTTGTTTTACTTATTAATATTCAGAATTTTTAAAACAAATGTTTGCGTGTTTTTCATAAGATCCGTGTCTAAATTAGTTAGAATAGAATTGTAATAAGTTTTTTTTTGCATTTCATCATTTATTTATACCACAGTAAAGCTAATACTTTTAATTTTGTTGTTTTGCATTTTCAGGGTTTTGTTAGACTATGGATAGACTTTAAATTTGTTCAGTCTGTAAAACACTAATTTTGTTTTGTATTTTACTTTTTTTTGTAGATCTGTGACTGTTTTAATTAATATTTCATGTGTTTTGCAGGGATCCTCTGCAAGACATATGAAATTACTAATTCGATTGGTGCATAATGTTTTATTATTGCAAATATATCAATGAAATACAAAACATCTTAGGAGCTGTTTGGAAGCTGAAAGAGCTGACTCTTCTCAGTAAGCTGAGCCAAGGGATCTGGTTTTATAAACAATGCTGTCCTCATGGGTGCGGTCAGTAAGAGGCGATGACGCTTCACATGATATTCGCCATAATAACAAGCCACCAGAGCAGGCGTGTCAGTCATTTTGACGCAGGGGCTTTTACTGTCTTATTGTAAGGCTGAATGTTTTCATTCAGCACTTTGAGTGGCAATTCATTGCATGAAAAGTGCTTTACAAATAAATATGACTTTATTTAAAACCCAAGTTGATATGAAGCATGAAATACCCGGCAGACAGCGAGAGAACTTAGCAGGCGCCTCGGTCACCAACATGTCCTTGCTGGCCTCAGCAAGTGGGCCCAAGATCAGCACCGGCCTGGGCGATAAACACTCCACCTTTTGGACCCTCTGGTACATAAGGCTCAGGTTATCTAAACAGGAAACAGGAAACATTTTTTCCCTGTGCTGACAAGTTTTTCTCCTTTTGGAGTTTTTCTATTTGATCTTAAAAAAGAAACAAATAACAGAAATCCAAAAATATTTGACTGATTTTTGCCTGAATGTCTCGGTTGGAGTGTGGTTGACACCTGCTGTCTCACCTTCGGCGATGGGTAAATAATCAGACATCATGCTTTCAGATGACACCAGGTCCTTCCCGTCCTTGGAACCGTTGCGCTTGTGCTTCAGCCTGCGACGAAAGAAAGACCTGCGGGCGGCAGCAGACAAAGTTTTGCCGCTGCCATCTTCTTTAATGTCAGCTGTGCCGTGTCTTCGATAGAACTCCTGGTCCACCCTTGAGGAAATAGACAAGTTGATTTACCCAATGTTTTGCAGTATTCTATTAAACGTTTGATCTTACATGAATTTGCTTGGGATTTGGCCTTTTTCGAGCTTCTGCGCCTTCTCGTCAAGGTGCCACGCCATCCAGTAGCCAAAGTTGCCGTTAGGCAGCGTGTCTTCTACATAGAGTATGTCATCCTTCTTGAAGCTCAGCTCCTGCTCTACATCGGCCACCCTCTCGTAGAGCGATCTGGAAGACATTAAAAAGACCTTAATGAGTTGCATATAGAAGGAATAGGGGGTGTGAATGCAGACATGGGGACTTGAGACTTAGTGACTTGGACTCGAGTCGACTCGAGTCGCTGTTTTTATGACTTGTGACTTGACTTGGACTTGGCAATCTAAGACTCGGGACTTGACTTGTGACTTGACTTGCCCAAGAAAAAAATACTTGGGACTTACTTGGGACTTGAAGGTGAAGACTTGAGACTTACTTGAGACTTGCACATGTGTGACTTGGTCCCATGTCTGTGTGAATGTAATGTTTCAATAATATAATGTCGAATATAAGCAAATGTGAGACAAAATCTCGTATTGATTTTGTATACAGGCGGCACGACAGTTGGGTTATTTGTGCTGAGCCCCACAGCACAGAGGTCCAGGGTTAAATTCCAGCTACCGCAGCCTCACTGTGCAAGGTTTGCATGTTCTCTCCATGCCTACGTGGCTTTCTTACGGGCACTCTGGTCTCATGCATGTGAGGTTAATTGACCAGTCCAAATTGTCCCTCGTTGTGAATTAGCGAGTGAATAGTTTGTCTTGTTGTGTCTTGCGAGTGGCTGGCAACCACTTCAGGGTGTTCCCGGCCCTCTGCCTGAAGATAGCTGAGATAGGCTCCAGAAGCCTCCCAACCCTCCCGAGGATAAGTGGCTCAGAAAATGGATGGATGGATGTTGTATACCTGATGAAAAATCCATCTCCTGGTATCTCTCTGATGGCAGAGAGTTCTTCAACACAGTTTTGTAGCTTGAATGTGACGCTTTCAGCAGGCTTTAACATCTCTAGGTAAGCCTCTTCTTTGGTTTTATTTTTCATACTGATGCCATTGTACTGTAGATAAAAAAAAAAACGATAAGTCATTTGGGCAAATAGGAGAAGTGGGTCAACGGCGAGTGACTCAATCTCAGGAAAAATGCAATGCAAATCGTTTTACTCATTCATTATTTGATAATCTCTTGAATCGCAGTTTTTTTGCTTTCTTTGGGATGCCAGAAAATCTGCAGCACTGGACTGCAGTGAGCAATGAGCAACTTCTTTACATGTTAAAATTATATATAATTTAAGGGAATATGTTCAATTTAATGTCCATTTGTTTTCTGAGGTGCATTTATTGACCTTTAGTTGGTAGATTTATACAGAAGTGGGTCCCCAACTTTTTTTGTACCAGGGACCAGTTTAATAAAATGCAACATTTTTACGGCCCAGACATAGGTCGGGATTAAATAGTTATGTACTTTTTAAAAAAATAATAACAACAACAATAAGCTGAAATCCACTGTGCAATCATGTGCAACATTTGGGTGTCCTCGTATCATGGCATGCATGACGAGGTCAACGCACTGCAATTTACTGTGGTCGCTATTGCAACATTTAACGCAAAATGTAAAGTTAAGCCACGTGATGAGTACTAAAAAATACAAATAAAAGCACAAATAAAAAATAAAAATAAAAAATAAAATTAAAAAATCCCTGCGAAAAGTGTGCTGGTATTGTGTGGTATTTTTGCACAGCTTAACATGTTCTCGGTGTAGGGATTCCATGGATTCGAGAACTGCAATCACCTTCATTGACAAAATTATTTTCATGGTTTACAATCTTGTTAACATAAGGCAATTAGGAAATTGGCTGCAATTGACCATTTTTCATGTTTATTGGCTTTAGCTGGCTTGAATGGCAAAAAAAAAACGTTTTTGCTTCCAAACAGACAGTTCCATCGCACAAAGAAGAAACTGCCCCTGCCAGTGTAAACCACACTGACAAATTGTAATGTACCACGTCAAACACCCAGTTTCACATTTCGTGTGACAGTAACACTGTCCATTAAACAGTATCAAGCAAAAAAATCATGGAATTATTTTTTTTCTGTGCGGGCTGGAATCAATAAACCCAAGGGCACAGTACAGGTCCATAAACTGGTGGTTGGGGGCCACTGGTATACATAATAGTCACACAATCAGGTAATCATAGTCTAGGTTCAAACAGCGGGGAAATCTGATTTCTTTGCACGGACGCATCCTGTATCCGATCTGTTAAAGTCCGAGGCACATTCATGCGAAGAAAGGGTAGAAATCAACAACCATGGCGGACAAAATGAAGAGCATTCAATGGAGGAAAAGCGAGGTTTTGGATTTAATTAATATTTGAGGGCACAACTCTATTAAGTCTCCAGTAGCACAATAACTTTAAAATTGCTAGATACACGACGCTGTTCCCATTGAGGAGTACTTCAGGAAACACTTAGCACATTGCGTCAGACATCACATGTTCTTTTCTGCACATGCGGGACATTTGTAGAAACAAACAGGAGACACGAAAGTCACAGGAGATTGCATACAACAGTCTCACAAAAACAACAGATTCCACCCACCCAAAAGCCAAATTGAGCACAAAGCTCTGCAGGGTGAAAGTGGCTATACTGCTATACAGTATGCTTTGTATGTTATGCAGCACAGTTTGTTTTCCACGGATGTAAAGTTACATCAGCATGTCCTTTCTATGGCATTTTATAATTGGAAAAAATGTGTATCTTTAATACCGTATGTCACAAAGGTGAGTACACCCCTCATATTTTCATTATAATGTTACCACGTCACAATAAAGAGAATTCTGTTAAAAAATGCCATGACTTACTTGCAATATATCGTCTGGTTTGATGGAACAAGTACTAATTTTTTTGGCTCAGATGGTGTGAAGTATGTGTGCCGGCAACCATGTGAGGAGTATTAACATGTTTGTGTCATGCCTAAAGTCAAGCATGGTGTTGGGAATGTCATGGTTTGGGGCTGCATGGGTGCAACTGGAATTGGGGAGTTGCATTTCATTAAAGGAAACACAATCTCAAGGATGTCCTGTGGAATAAAGGAGCTACCTGATAAATCTAGTAAATTCCGATCACCTATGCCTATCCCTCACCCCCTCATACACCCCTATCCGAGGAAAAACAAAGCCTGTAACAAGGACAATACAAACGTGGCCTGAGGGAGCCCTTTCTAAGCTGCAGGACTGTTTTGATCAAACTTGCTGGGAGGTATTTGAACACCATGACCTCCAGAAATTCACTGACACTGTTTTATCCTACATCCGATACTGCACGGATGAAGTCACAGTAAATAAAAAAAATCAAGGTCTACCCAAATCAAAAACCCTGGATGTCCAGCGAGGTGCGCACCCTCCTCAAATACCCCAACACCGCCTTCAGGTCTAAAGACAAGGCTCTTAACAGGGTGGCCAGGGCTGACCTGAAGAGGGGCATCAAGAAAGCAAAAGCAGCCTACACAAGGAGGATCGAGCACCTCTTCACTGGAGGATGTGGCAGGGCCTTCAACACATCACCGACTTCAGAGGCCACAACCTGGCAACTGTTGAGGCTGAGGCTTCACTAGCTGCGGAGCTTAATCAGTTCTTCGCTCGCTTTGAAGCTGGAAGGCCACAAACAGCCACATCACACCCACCAACAACCAGCAGCAACACACTCACATTTCAGGAGCACGAATTAGGCGTGCGCTGAAAACCATAGACCCCAGGAAGGCAACTGGCCCGGATAGAGTACCAGGGAGGGTACTCAGGGACTGTTCCGATCCGCTGGCTGGGGTCTTCACCACCATCTTTAACCGGTCCCTTTCACAGGCGACCGTCCCACCTTGCCTCAAAACCTCCACCATCATTCCCATCCCCAAAAAGTCAGCAGTGGAAAGCCTCAACCACTACAGGCCTGTCGCTCTTATGCCTGTGGTCATGAAATGCTTCGAGAGGTTAGTGTCCAAGCACATCAAAAACTCCCTGCCACTCACACTGGACCCCCACCAGTTTGCCTACAGGGCAAACCGCTCCACTAACGACGCCATAAACAGAGCACTTCACACCGTGCTGAAACACCTGGACCACCGGGGGAGCTACGTCAGAATGCTCTTTCTGGACTTCAGCTCAGCCTTCAACACCATTATCCCGGAGATCCTGGTGGAGAAACTCGCACACCTAGGACTCTCCCCCTCCATCTGCCACTGGATAATGGACTTCCTCTCCAACCGCCCACAGTCCGTGAAACTCGGTAACCACGTCTCTCCCACCCTAACACTGAACACTGGCTCCCCCCAAGGTTGCGCACTGAGCCCCCTGCTTTTCACCCTCTACAGCTCCGACTGTTCACCGACCCACCCCACAAACACTATAATTAAGTTCGCTGACGATACCACCTTGATCGGCCTCATCTCTGAAGGGGACGAGGCAGCATACAGGGATGAGGTGGAGTCACTTTCAACGTGGTGTTCGGAAACCACCTCATACTGAACACCACAAAAACAAAAGAACTGATTCTGGATTACAGAAGGAATAGCAGGAATCCAGAACCGCTCATCATAAAAGGAGACTTTGTAGAGAGAGTCCACTCCTTCAAATTTCTGGGCGTGCACATCTCCGACGACCTCTCCTGGTCTGCAAACACCAGAGCGGTGGTAGGGAAGGCCCAGCAGCGACAACACTTCCTGAGAGTGCTCAGGAAAAATAATCTAAAACAGCAGCTGCAGGTGTCCTTTTACAAAGCCACAGTGGAGAGCATTCTAACATGCTGCATTACGGTGTGGTATGCTGGGTGCACAGCAGCTGACAGGAAAAAGCTCCAGAGGGTCATCAAAACAGCCCAGAAAATCGTCGGTTGCTCTCTGCCCAGTCTGGAGGACATTGCCTGCCCTCGCTACCTCAGCAGAGCAGAAAACATAATCAAGGACTTTTCTCACCCCAGCCACCACTTCTTCGACCTGCTGCCTTCCGGCAAGCGCTACAGGTCACACAAAGCAAAAACAAACAGACTCAGAGACAGTTTCTTCCCCACAGCCATTACCACCCAAAACAGACACCGCACAAAAAACTGAAAACTCTTGCAAAAAAAAACTACCTCACACGAATGTAAAATGGTACTCACGTCTATGTTCTTACACATGCTGACTGCACTATGTTCACTGCTCAAAACAGACACCGCACAAAAAAACTGAAAAACTCTTGCCAAACACTACCTCATACGAATATAATGGTACTTATGTCTGTTTACTGCTCACCTTGCACAATGTCTAAACATTTCTTTTTTCTGCACTATGATGTCTATGTTTGCACCAATGCATATGCTGACTATTTTTTTGCACTATGATGACTTTGCACCAAATGCAATATTGCACAACCCTTACAATACCAACGGTATTACGATAACAACTGTATGTTACATCCCACATGCCGACATTTGTTGTGTCAATACCATGTAAATTATAACTATAGCCTTATCCCCTTTGTTTTATAACCTTATCTTCTCTGTACCTTTATCTTCTTGGCTCATACCTCACTGTGAATGTGTGGAACTGGAGTGTCATGCCCAATTTCGTTGTCACAATATGTTAACCCACTTTGTAACGATGACAATAAAAGTATATTCTATTCTTCTATTCTATATTCTAATAAGCTTTACACAGACTACCTTTCATTGTGTCAAAGCTATTCTTCAGTGTTGTTCAATTAAAATAAATGATGAAATATTTGCAGGCGTGTACTCACTTTTTGTGACATACTGTATTTAGTTTATCAATAAAGTTCAACAGGAAATGTTAAGAGTTGTTTAACAACTGTAAACCGTAACCAAAATTTAACAGACCTTAATTAAAAAAATATGCAAGTTGGGGTACAACTTAAGGTAATACAGATGAAAGATACCTCCAGTATCAGGTCTCCAGGTAGGAGGCCCTCGGACAATTTTGCAGGACTGTCTTCATCCAAGCTCTCCACAAAGATACCGTAGAGGTTGCCTCCACAGATCTGAACTCCAAGCTCTGTCTGGATCCTCTTTAGCCTCACTTGACGCGGCTCCGCTGTGCGACGCAAACCGGTTACAGGAAGTCTGAGCAGGAAGCAAGATTCAGCAGACACAACCTCTGATGAAAATTCCATTAAGTTATCCTGGAAAGGGTGAATTGTGTTTCAGTGATACCCAAAAGAGTTTGGAGGGCTGGTGACGGGGGTAGTCTGCCTGGATGGGGGCATCACTGTGCCCATGTCCTGTTCGCTGAGAGTGTCCCCTGTGGATCGATTGTCCATAGTGCTGGCGTCGCTGTCAAGTGGGTTCGAGTGGATGCAGATGGACTCCATGCGAGAACTGAGGAAGAGGTAGATAAAAAGTATTGTAAATTGGGAAACAGGATTCATACACCTGTTTCATGGCCAAATTGAAGCACTTTTTAAGGAATTTCAAGGCCAAGTTTCCAATTTCTACAGTACCAATAGTAGTAAAAAAAACATCTGGTGTAAATAATGTGTAATTTACATATGCTATTTTTAATCTTGCTTGTGTATATATCAAGACATATGATTTTTAGATCTTGAGTAAATTGCGAATACATTCCTTTTTGGGACCAATTTCTCCCCATATAGAAAAAAATGGGTAAAAATAACAGTTATATGTACCTTATATTTTATTTATTTTTACAAACTACCACTGTGAAATGATACCTTCATTTTTTGCTGGGCACTTACTAAATGTCCATAATTGATACATGACCCTTGTACTAATACACACTTCATGGTGCCCTGTTTGGGTGTAGCATGCAACTTGAGCGTGACCCGTAGGGGGCGATGATGCTCCATAGAAGAATGCCTTACAAAACAATGCGAGCTGCAGTTAATTACGAGGGAAGTAGATGCAATGGCAAAATGAAGCCCCCAAAGAGCAGTGTTAGCGTTATTTTTATGGAGACTTGTTGTGAAACATGGCAACAATTTCAAGCACTTAAAGCACTTCGCCCAAGATTCAAGCACCTTACTTAAAAACGCAACATTAAAAATCAACCATTTTTAAAGATTTCAAGAACCCTGGAAAATAAAAGCAGTTTTGCGGTCTCGTAACGGTTACCTGGACCGAGAGAGATTACCCAGCTGAAACATATGAGGGTTGTACTGAGCCAAAATGGTGACTGTGTCACACTGTTGTCCTATCACCAAGCGGGCCTGTTGCTCGTTCGCATTTCGCAGATTAATTCCGTTGAACTGGAGACAGCCCACGTTTGACACATTAGGTACAAAAACAACATCGTTGTATTATTGGATTATTATTTTATTTTTTTTTACCTCTAGCAGCTGGTCTCCATACTCTAAATGAGCTTGGTGTGCTATGCTTCCGGCAGTCACTTTGGACACAAACACGCCGCCGGTCTCCCCGCTCACAATTGAGATACCCAGTTGCTCAGCTCCTTTCTGCATCGTCACATTGCGTGGCTCTTCCAAATACGGCCTTGGAAGAAAAAAAGGGACATAATGAATTCAACAAATATCTTCAGCAGCCCCTGACAATATTTTTTCCAGCTAAATTTAAACTTCAATGATTACTATTTATGCATAGTTAAACTTGCGATATCATTCTGACATAAAAATAAACAACCAAAATGTCAAATTTTCTTGTTAGCCAGCAGTCCGGAATGTTTTGCAAAATAATTCTCACAAAAGAGTAAAATGCAATCAGTTGATTTGCATTTAGACGCCACACACTGTTTAATGGGGAGTAATTGAGAAAAATACAAAAACATATTTAATGTGTGAAATGTGAGTCAAATAAATGGGAAATTACTTACAAAAGGACACAAATATGTCAGCCATGATTATGTGTAAATATGAAAAAAGTGGATTAAAAGATAAACAATGGTGAAATTTAGGCTGTTATAAATTGATGGTATATATATATATATATATATATATATATATATATATATAAATATACACACTGGAGCCATAACCCCCTAGTGGGAGGTGGCTATAGTCAAGAACACATTCACATTTCTGACTCTTTCTGGGAGATTGATACAGAGGGGGGGATTCCCAGCCACTCGCGCAACCCAACTGATGTGTTGGGAGTCATTAGGTGACCAATTCCAACCCCTAATGCCGAGCGCCAAGCAGGGAGGCATTGAGTACCAATGTTATAAGTCTTAGGTATGATTCGGCCAAGGCTTGACCTGCAACCTCCCAGTCTCTGGGCGGGCACCCTACCCCCAAGGCCACCAAGCTGGTCTTGATGGAATAGTGCAGAATAAAAACATTCAGCCTTACAAACTCTGCAATTAGAAAAAGTGCGCTGCGAGAAGTCACGATCAAAGCCTCAACAGAAAATAGGGGAAAATTCATATATTTTTGAGCATTCATTATAAATATTTGACAATTTCATAATTTACAGCTAAAAACGTTTGAATCACTATATTGCTGAAAAAAGATGCATAATTTAGTAATATGAGCATGCTAGTTTAACCTTAAGTTTTTGATATTGCTTTTTGTAGGTGTAAAATCAGACGATAGTGTAATTGTAATCCTGTGCAGTCCTTTGAGACATCTTGTATTAAGGGCTATATAAATAAATGTGACTTGACTTTTTTGTTGTGGTCTGCAAGATTATTTAATTTCTCTGCACTTTACAGCATGACAAATTCCAACTATGTGATAACACAAAACACACCTCAAGCATCTTAAAGAAAGAAACTTGGGCCTAGCCGCCACCGGATATCTGACAAAGGGATTAGAGACAAATTGAAAGCAGGAAGGAGACAAAGAGGGAAGGAAGGTATGAGGCAGTTTTTAATAAGAAGCAAAGAGGAAAACAAAAATATGCACATGATTCAATTAACTTCTTTACAAAACTCTTTATCAGCAGATAAATGACGGTTTGAGCATTGGTGTCTGAATGTGAGTCAATGACTAATAGGGGCTACCTTACCCGTCCTTTTGGTCATCACCAACCAGACCGCGGTTAACGGATGGCCTGAGGTGCGTGGAGATGGAGCTCGCAGATGGGTTTCTGGCAAAGGACGATCCGTCCAGGCCGACAGGAGACTTGGGTGGCGAGGTCGGTGAGCTGCATTCCGAATGGGAGCAGGACCCTATAAGAAGAGAAGCCACACCATCCAAGTTAACGACAAAATTGATAGCACTGATTACAATATAGTCTTACCTCTATCTGATCCAGGGCAGCATGGATTACGATTTGGTGGAATCCTTATGCGCTCAGCTCTGAATTGCAACTGACTCAGAGAGACTACAAAAAAAAATTGACATTTACCAATGCACACATTTTTCAACCAGCTGATTTTTTTCAGAAGCTGACATTTTTAAAAGTAGTGCTTCTATGCATTATCATCATTTTAACTTTGCAGGTGTAATTTTGTTGACAAACAACGTATACCCCAAAGTCCTAACATGCACCATTGAAAATATAGTGTGTGTTTAATCTTAAAAGCCACAAAATGTCACAATTGTCTGTATGCCTTCATCTACACAAAAAGAAAACTTTTAGTATAGTGTTTTTCAACCAGTGCGCCAGGGCACAATAATGTGCCTCGAAACCTAGTCCAGTGTGCTGCAGGAAATTGACCTGCGCAGTGGTTAGCGCGTGTGCAGCACAGTTCTGAGGTCATGAGATCGAACCTTCCTGTATAAAGTTTACATGTTCTACCCGTGCTTGCGTGGGTTTCCTCCGGGCACTCCGGTTTCCTCCCACATTCTAAAAACATGCAAGTCAGGTTAATTGGTCGGTCCAAATCGTCCCTGGGTGTGAATGAGCGAGCGATTTGTCTGTGTGTGCCCGCGACTGGCTGGCAACCATTTCAGGGTGTGCCCTGCCCACTCCCCGAAGATAGCTGGTACGAGCCCCAGCACCCCCCGGGACCCTACGAGGATATGCGGTGCAGATAATGAATGACAAATGTATTTTTGCAAAAAAGTAAGGCCATTTTTCAGTATCTTTACTTCCAGTTCTCAGTCAAGTAACTCCATACCAGTAGTTGTCAGTAGATTATTTTTTTATACACTAATTCTTTTCTCAGTATGTATTACAGGGAAAAACATCAAAAAACACTTTCTGATGAAGTTTGAGGAATTTTTTTCCTGATTTTAATTCTTATTTTGTCAGTTTACAAAAAAAATGAGAAAAATGTTTATTCTACTGGAAGATAATTTTTGCCTTTTTTAATGACTATTTTTGTTTGTTTTTCTAGAAAAACAAAATAAAAACTTGAAAAACAGGTTAAGAATATTGTAGAATTTAAAATTACAGAATTCTTGTAATCTAAAATAAATAACTTTTATTACCTCCCGAGGCACAGTGACGAAAACCTTTGTACTGTAAATTTTTGCAACTATATAATTTAAGGCTGACAAAAACAAATACATAAAATTGGCACCAGGGATTAATTTTTCACCATTTTCGATTGTGCCTCAAAAACACTGGGTGAGATCACACAAGCAAAATTAAAACTTTTCATGAGTTGTAATGGTAATACAAAACAGGGACTGTAATGTACTGTATACCCAGTCTGGAACTTGAGGGCAGGGAGTTGGTGCCATGAGTTGAACGACAGTTTTCACTTCCGTCGCCAGTGAGTTTGTGGTTGAGATCCACGCTTTGGCGACCGTTATGAATAGAGCTAAAACAAAGAGTTGGTTCAAACTCAATAATTTGATCGAATGGTTTGAGAGGCGTCCATTGGATGTTACCTTGCATGTGAACGTGTGTGGATGCTGGAACTAAAGCCTGGTGGGGAATTACTGGTTGGCATCTCGTGATTCCAGATGGGGTACACCGAGTTCCTGATAACAGACGACTTTCCCGGACGAACTAAGCCACAATGTGCTGGGTCTGAAAAGACAGATAATACAGTTTCATCAACTGTTTTTTCAAAATGTATTACAAATTATAACAAAAAGCACAAGAGTATTTTAAAAAAGCAAAAATATTAGAGTAAAAAAAAAAAACTCACGCGCTACTGCATTGCTGTAGCTTGAGGGCGCAAAGTGAATGCTGTAGCGATTGTTGCGCATTGGAGAAAACCGCAACAAATCCATTGGCTCAGGGGAGTGTTCTTCATTGGAAAAACTATGACCCTAGACAGAAAAAATAAAGAATCTTTAATTTAAAATGTTGTTTCCGTCAAGAGGGTGCAGGCAAGTCCTACTTTGGGAAAAGTTTTTTTTTTTACTTTCCCGTAATAAAGTGCAATTGCTCTTCCACTACATTAGCGCGCAGTAGCGTTCTCATTGGCAGAGTGTTTTGTTTACATTTATCCTCCACGTAATGCATTGAGCACAAAACATTCGAGTATGAAGTGTAGACACAATGTGTAACAGACTTTTAAGTGACCCCATGAAAAAATATTTGACACAATTGCGTCAAGAGAGACAGACTAAAGGGAAAAACTAAAGACTCTTCCTGAAAGCTAAGACAAGGAAGTTTGTCCAAGCGTACGCAGCACTTCACTGCAACAAGGAGGGAGACGAGCAAAGACCGGTGTGCTTGCCATTTTGAAAATGTTGACAGCGGGCAACATAAAGCCAAATAAATCTAGCTGTCACTTTAAGACAATACAACGTTATCACGTTGATGTGATGCTTGAGTTTTTCTTAGCAAAATGTGCCGAAAGGCGTACATCTGGCACCAATATTGAACACTCGTTGTTTTGTCCTCACCAATATCATGTGATCACTTAAAAAAAAAGATTGATCTTGGGGAGGGGGCGTGACAGAGAATAATTAAGTAAATGAACAGTGGTAGTTTGATCTTAATGCAAGTTGTTCCTTGAATCAACCGTATATGGTGTTTTAATTGTTTCTTCCAAGTATTTAATATATACTTCTGTAAGGCAGGTTACTATTGTACCAATCTTTGGTTCACCCTGTTTAATAAAAGGAACAGTACATCAAGCAAAAAACATTTATACATACCAGAATTGGAACTTGGATATGCAACGGGGCAACGTTCCGCCGCAGAGCCGGTGCAGATTTGGGTCTATACCTTCTCTTCTCCGGCTCCAGTTGTTGACTCCCATTATCATCAGATAGCATCTTATAATCTCTTTGCGAAGCTTCGACCGGGTATAAGATCTGCTTCCCACTGTCGCCATCTGGGACCGGACTGCTCCCCTGGCTCGGAGAGGCTGGGATTGTGGAGTCGGATGCTGAGCTATTCTGATGCGAGTGCTTGATTCTAAACGAGTCACTCCTTGCTGGCGGCGTGGGTGGACATTGAGGGGATTCTGTCACTGAGCTATGCGGCGAGTGTTTTGACAGCTGAGAAAGCGACATATAATCCAGTTTCGGAGGTGCTTCTGGCCTCCTGAATGTGTTCATGTCAAAGATAGACTTGCGCTGTTTAGTTCTCTTATAGATGGAAAGCTGCGCACACTCTGGGACAGATGTTCCAGCTATGACTTTGGGCCACGTGCCACCGCCTGCCTTCCCTGAAGAAGGGCCACCGTGGGAAAGCGCGGGTGTGAAAGTGAAAGGTCGCCGATGGAAGTCTTGCCTCCTGTAGCCAAATTCTGCAATGGGTTCTGAGGGGCTTCGGGAGTGCAGGGATTCACTGGCCACATGGTGACAATGAATCCCAACATCGCTTTGTGCTTCTTTGTCCCCGGCATGGCTTGTCTCCCTCGGAGTTTCGTATAAACTCTGGCCAGAGCAGTTCTGGTGAAGGAACTGTCCATAAACGGATTGAATTATAATCACTTTTTTATCAAATGGAGTACCTATATGCCAACAATCAAGACTACTTTTGAGCATATTTGGAGTATAAACTATGCAAGCCCGTAAACTCATTATTATTCCAATAAGATGAAAAGAGCTGTAATGAATGAAATTCATCACCTTGACAAAAGAGATACAGAGTGACTCTCTGCATGTTCGCAGCAGAGCTTCACACTCAGGCAGCGACTTGTTATCGAGCAAAATGCCGTTAATCTGAAAAAAATGAAAACCAAAATAGTATGAGGGATTTTTATTCTTAACATTAATCATTGGGTACTAAAGGCATAGGATACGCACAGATAAGAGCCTGTCTCCAACTGCGAGAGCATTGTCACGGACTGCTGGACTGCCGGGCACAAGCGATGAAACAAAGATGCCACTTTCCAGGCAGATGCCACATTCTGCCAGGACAATAACCAGTCAATTAATTGGTCTGTAAGAGTGTTTATGTTACTTTTTTCAACAACTAGAAAAACTGTACATTTGGGAGAGATTTGATTTTTATACAGTCTTTGGAGTACATCCTGACGTCCGAGCCTGACATTACAGAAGTATACAATTAAATGTTTTTTGTGTGTTTTTACCAACCAATAAAATGGATCCTCGCCCTCAGTGGCTGGTACTCTTATGGTAATTCAACTTGTAGAAATAAAATTTGTTTACTCATTTATTTACCAAACCTAAACATTAAATATTTTTAACTACCAAACCAATTTTTAAATCATTGGGAGCACGGTTGCATCTGGACCTATTTTTAAAGACAATAGGCTAAACTAGGTTAGATACATTAAATGCACACAAATATGTATCATAGAACAGGGGTCACCAACTAATTATGCTTAAAAACCAATCAGAAGGAAATGTTTAACTAGAGGTTTCATACAGATTTAAAACTAGCAACAGTCATTAAAAAACAAGGCTGTAGAACAGGGAACCTATGACTCGCGAGCCAGATATGGCACTTTTCTTAAGTGAATATGGCTCAAAGGTAATTAATTCCGCAAATTAATTCAACAGTGTTTTAAACATTAATAGCACAAAGGCGTGTTTGGGGTGTACCTAACAGACGTAACTCCAGAAAACAAGTTGTTCAATTCAGTATACAAAAGGCACAATTTCAACTAGTCTACAGTCAAGTTTTAACACCAGCAGACCCCGTTTTGGCAGTACGTTGCCAAGGAATTATTTATATAGAAGCTCATCAAACAAATTCGATGATCTGTTAAGACACTTTATGATGAAAACCCCAAAATCAAACTTTAAACACCCCAGAATACCAGCCAAGCACACGGAGCAAATTGATTGGGTGAGTGGACCTATGCACACATCACACATACTCACTTCTCTCAGCCCAGCGCTCTCTGTGCCGAAGGTAAATACGTCAGTCCTCATTTGCAGTATTTTATGACATTACAAAATAACTCTGCTTGCACCATGTTTTGAAACCATTATCTATGAAAAAATGAAGGTTAAAATGAGCGTCAATGATCTTAAGTAACTGCAGGAGGGAGGTAAGTTTAAAGCGGTATACAGTATTCTTGATATGGGACACAGGCTCTGGCAGTATTCTTATTTTATTAATTTTATCAAATCTAACAACACACAGTGAAGGATATTGCGCTGAAAATTGTGATTTTGCTGAATTTTGTTGTCAAATATATGCTACGGCTCTTTCAAAAAAAAAAAAAAAAATCTAAATATTTTGCTATTATGGCTCTCTGGGTCAAATAAGTTCCCGACCCCTGCTATGAATTTAATGGTAATTATGTAACCACACTAATATTGTAGTGCCCTCATGTTAACCCTGAAACATGTAAAAATTAATCCACCAATTGGACCTTTGTGTCCTGCGAGGTTTATCTGGACAGGAGTGGCGACGCGTCCCCCTTGCGACTTCCTCCGCCGGACCACCAAATTGATCACGCCGTCACCGTTAAGCACTGCTTTGATTGCCTGCTTTCTGTCTTTGCTGGTCATGTCCACATTGTTAATTTTCAGCAGCCAATCGTTGACCCTGCACACAATTGAAAAAGCAATGGAAATAAAATGTATTGTACTCTACGTAAAATATTCCGTATATGGAAACACGAGGCGTCTTGGTGAGAGTACTACGCTCAACTACAACTAAGTTCCCACTAATGTCTGAAGAACGGGATGATGCTTCACACCGAAAAACAATGGCGACCAGATGATGAAAGTGCTGTGTCTGTGTCATTTGAGGAGGGTTCTCCTGCTAGTTGTAACCAGTGTTCCCTCTAAGCTGCGCGCGTGCGCAATTGCGCACTGCTCGCACATTCTCGGCGCACAAGAAAACCTAGCCAGCACACAAAAATGAGGGCTCAAAATTACTAATTAAGAAGCGACTCACGTAAAAGTTACAGTGCATGAAGGTAAAATGCACGGGTTCCCCTGACGTTGTGTCCTAAATGCGGTATTTTGAAGTCAATGTCCAACGAAGTTGAAAAGTAAAGTCAGTAGAGTTTGTCGAAAACCGGCTTCTTCGGCTCGGCTCACCAAAAGGAACCGGCTCTTTCGGGTCCTAAACGGCTCTTCGGGTTGTTTTTGCTTCTTTAATCCCAACATGACCAAATATTATGTAAAATTATGCACAAAATGACTTAAAGGAAGGAGGGAATAGAACAAAAAAGAAAAAAATACCAAAATGAAAAAGTAGTAAAAAGCTGAGAAAAAAACAAATCAAAAGGAAGAGAAAAAAAATTGAAAAATTTAGAAAAAAAGCCAGAAAAAAAGAAAAGAAAAAAAAATGTAGGAAAAAAGTAAATAGAGAACAAAAAGAAAAAAGTAACAGCTCGGAAAAAATAAACAATGAGATTTTTTTTAAAGGAATTTTTAAAAAAGTAGAAAAAAAACACAGAAAAAAGAAGAAAAAGGTTTGTGTTGCATTCAAATAATTTCCAATTATATCAAGTGAATCTTGTTGCCAACATTGTACTTCCACTAAAAAATGTGATTAAATACAGTTCTGTATCTTACAACCGACTAAATAAGCCCCCAAAAATGTTAATATTATGCGACAAAATATATCAGGAAATAAAAAGAAATGGATATCTTGTGAAAGACGACGTAGGCCGTACAACCTTTGTAATAGTACATAAGTCAATTCATTCAAAAGAGAAAAATAATTTTGCATTGCCGGAACCTCAGCAAAATGTAACTTTATGTCAAGTTTTGGACATGTTTGATAATTGATTATCTTGCCACACTTGGGATTATGGTTGCTCACTGTTGTTTCAAGCGCTGCTCACCGACTGTGAATGCTCAGACCCGTGGAAAATTATACTGAACATTGGTTGTAACCATGGAAATTTCATTTTCATTTGGGGGAGCTAAGCACTACCCAAAAAAAAAAAGGCTGGAGAGGGATGGGCGCCACCAGGCTGTACTTTCCCCGGACAAACCAAAGGAATTGGGGCCCCAACGACCATGGGGGTTAAAGGATCCGTGAGCCTACCTGTGCCTATAATATGGCACAAAAGCAAAGGACTTACTTAATCAACACAAAGTTTAAATTTTTCAACAAAATGATCGAAAAACAGTTGCATGTGAGGGGGCAAACCCCCTACCAAAAAAAATAAAAAATGGCCTGAGAGGGATGAGTGCCACCAGACTGTACTTGACTAAGACACACCACAGGGAGTGAGTGGTGCCCCAAAGACCCTGGTAGTTAAGAGATCCATCAGCTTTAGTTCAGTGATTTTCAGTGTCCTGCCGTCAGAGGTGGGTAGTAACGCAATACATTTACATTTACTTAGTTACATTTACTTGAGTACGTTTTGGGAAATTTTGTACTTCTAGGAGTATTATTAAATCCCTATAGCTTTACTTTTATTTGTGAAAATTTGTGAAGAAAAAAACGATACTTTTACTCTGCTACCTTAGGCAACATTGAATTGATTATTTAGTAACTTAATAAATCGCCTCCACGTATGTACGCGTCTGTCTGTCTCCGCTAAGGCGCATTTATTTTGACGCAAAACTCCGCCAGGCTCTACCATCTTTAACCGATCTAACGTAGCAGCCTCTTCACGTGACCATGTTAAACTTCAGTGCAGGAAATTTTGTTTACAGATGAAACAGATGAAAATGACACTTAGCAAAACAGACTATAGAAACACAGAAGAGGAGGAGCACCCCTAGCCTCACATAAAAAGAATGTTCCCCTTTAAAAGGGTGCAAAACACTAGCTACAATGTGAAATGTCTCCTTTATTCGAGTTCATGGGCTAGCTTGTTGTTCTGCTTGTAGAGCCTGTTAAGTATAATATGCTTCTTGGTGCTACATGTGGTTTATGTATTTGATTTATACTATTTTTGTCATTGTTTATTAAAGCACTTGAATTTACGTTGATTATTTTAATCTGGTTTAAAATAAAAAAAATTGTTGATTGGATGGATTTTGATAATTTGATGATCTGATTAGTCGTTTTAAAAAAAATATAATAAACACAACGTTGCTACAGTTACTAAGTAAGTGCTTAAGTTATTTTTTTCACCAAGTGCTTTTTTACTTTTACTCAAGTAAGAATTTGGATGACTACTTTTACTTCTACTTGAGTGATATTCTGACTACTCTACCCACATCTGGCCGACATACACTAGTGTGCCATTATATCTTGTCAATTGCGCTTCAAACAATTGTCCAATTTTATCCAAGCAAAAAAGGCTGCCATTGTTTTGCACCATTCCTTTCTTTCAGTAATGAGCAGAGGGATCCATATTTGTAGGTGGCAGCAGATTACCATTTTTAGTCATGAAAAAGGGAGGAAAAGTGCCTAGGCCCCAAACGTTGGAAAACACTGTAGTTCAGTGTTTTTCAACCACAGTACAGCGGCACAGTAATTAATTGTGGTACCATGCCGTGGAAAGTTATAAAATTTGTGGTCTAGCGAATCATTTGGATTTACTTTTACCGGAATTGCAACAGCACTCACTGGTGGTGTTCCGCAGATTTTTTTTTTCAATTAAAAAAAAAGTGCCTTGGCTCAAAACAAGTTGGAAAAACAATTCTCTAGTCAACTAAAATGATTTGTGTTGTATTTGTATTGCTGATTAAGGTGTTTACCTTAATCGGCCTTCTGCTTGACTTCCTTTTTCCACCTTACTGACAAACACACCACAATCACCAGGTAAATAAGGATCGTTTAGGCCCTCTGCGATGTCAAAGCCAAGTGCTTTCAAATCCATCTCCTGAATTGACAGAGACCCAATTAAATGTTACTTAATGGCTAGGGATAAAAACAGACAATACACCTACCCTAAGTTTCTCAAACTCTACAACTTCCGTCTCCCATTCAACTGAGTCCATGTCAATGGCAGAATCATGTGAACTGTGCGCCATTAGCTGACGAAACCGGGCCTCGTTCTCCAATTGGTCCTCCATTTTTTCCCTGAGGAACAAAAAATAAACATTATTATTTTCACATTAAATAAAAAAGTCAAATGAAATAAATTTTGTCATCCTGGTGCTCAGCATTAACCGAGTGAATACACGTGTCAAGGGAAAGTACAGTTCGGTCATTTTCTAGACTATCAAAATATCCTTCTGTCAGCTGTTAATTTCATATATAAGGCGCATGAAACTAACATCAGAAAAATAAAAACATTTTTCATAGACCATATATATTAGGGAATCTGACCAGCGCAATGAAATAAAAAGCATTAGGCCTCTTTGAACTCTGTTGAACATTGTTAAAAGTGGGGTGTATTGTTTGAGGATTCTTTAAAAAAGGGAAAGGTTGAATATATTTTCTATGTGTTAAGAATGCCAAACTGAGTTCAAAAAGCTCTTGTGCTTTTTTCCCACCCTGCTCATCTTGTTTTATCTTTCTATTAGCAAAGCTGTTCGGGCCAGGACACATTAGGGAATAGGAATGGGGGCACATGACGGGAGGGGGGGATGAAGAGTGATTTCATGCTCGTCTCCCCCTTTTTTTTTAGTGTAGCATGCAATCGTGATAGTAAGAAGTGGTCTCTTTAAAGTAAGGTCCAAACACCAACCCAAACCCCTTAAAAGATAAAAACAGTTTATTCAAGTGCATCTAAGAAATGCTCGTGCAACATGAGGAGCTTGATAGTGGCTGCAATGAGCAGCCAAGTCAGGAGGTGGTGGCAGCGACAAAAAAAGTTCCAAATCCCGTACAACACTAACTTGACCTACTCATAATTAGTTAGCCTAAGTAAAAAGTTTTCATTGGATTGTTATGCATTTCTGATTTAATTTACTCTGTGTTTCTGTAGTGCAGTTGTTAGCACATTCGCCTGATACTTGCCCAAGACACACCACAGGAAACTGTGCCCCTAAGACACTAATGGTTAAGGGATCCAACCAACCAGTTCCTGTCTATAAAGGCACACTGGACTATAAAGCGCATTCTCTCATTAATGTCATTTTTGTTTTGTTTTTTAGGTGCGCCTTATAGTCCGGAAATACAGTAGTCCATTGCAGCAATACAATAGAGGCACAGTGGTTCATCTAAGACCACCAGCTGGCACTAAAGGAGCAGATGAGTGCTTAGGTTGACAATATGAGCTTATCTATATCAATTTGAAGCTAGTGCAGGAAGAAGTATATACGCACACACAAAAATAAAAACATATAAAATACTCACTTAAGTTCCTTAAGCTCTCTCACGGCATCATTTTTCTGCTTCCTCGTATCATCTAAATTCCTCAATGCTTCCGCCAGGTCACTCACAGCTCTGTCCCTCTCCCGTCTGAGACTGTCACACAAAGTGCTGAAAAGGGAAAATTGAGCTTGTGTTTTACTTACTTGTCAACAATTTACAACCACGTCAGAAACACAAATCATTATCTCACCGAACACTTTCCCGCTCTCCCACAATCTTGTCTCTCTCTTGAAAGGCCCAATCTCTGCGACACTTGGCCACTTCTGCCTCCTGCAGAGCCTCTTTCAGTTCCTGACTGACAGCTTCGTATTGTTTCCTCAGCATCTCGATCTCCTTGTTTGCCCGCTCCATGTCCAGAGTGGCTGAGTCTTGTTTCTGGGAGGTGGAGGACATTTATGATTGTAACAGCACAGGTAAAACTTCTAGTGCAGGGGTCAGAAACATTTTTGAATCATGCAAGTTCTGTTATATTTCTTGAGCCATTAGTAGTCATGAAAAGAGCCATAAATGACTGGCGAGCCATTGATTATGGACCACTGTTCTAGGGAATGGCCATCTAAAATCGGTGTTAACGCAGGAAAAACCCAGTAATGCATGGCAAGAAATAAATAAATAAAATATAAATAAATACAAGATAGTATATATTTGGTAATTTGTGACTAAGTACCTTTCCACTGTTGCGATGCAAAGTGTATAATGAGTACAATTCTTTCAGGTATATAGTGAAAAGTAAGTATAAGTAAAGCAATTGATAAATATGCTCTCATTCAGGCTTTTATGAGTTAAAAATGGTAACAATTCTCTTTAGCAAAATAATTTAAAGGTTTCCATAACTTCAAAATATTGTACTTGCTAATGCCATCTTCTACTAAAGTCATTATCACAGCATCTGTAAAGCTGGTTGGTTGGAGTGTGCAAGGTACTGTACGTGTCCATCTTAGACGCGCTCGGACAAACTCTTCTATTATCATCTTTTCGGTTGTTTGGGTTGGCCTTTGGACTATATTCATTTTCTTACTTTCACCAATCTCATCCTAAAACAAATGTAAACAACGAGCACAAGTGTAAAATCATGCACCCCGCCTTTAAGTTTAAATTCAAAATTATTATAAACTTTATAAAACACTGCTATTAATCATCTAGTAATGTTTTTTACATTTTGCTGCAGTTAAAAAATGGACAGCCCTAATTGAGGCAAATTTTGATCCTACTCTATACCGAGAAAACAAAAGGAGGAAGGCAGAGCATTATTTCAACACATTGGTGGATTTATTCCTGAGGAGTTTGTTGTTTGGATTAATTATTTATCCTTTACAGACAGAACAGCCATGTGCACTGATAATTTTGTGACGGAAAAAAAACAACAGGTGGAAGCGTGCTAACGACTGCAGGCAAAATAAATGTATTTCTTATATATTAGATGTGATAAAAATATATTAATTGCGGCAGGGGGCATGGGTGGTAGATCAATCAATTCAGTTGTAGATAAATCTGTTTTCTTTGTGTACCTGTCTGGCCTGGTAATACTCGCGTAGCAGCTGATCCCGTTGGATGATGGCCTCAGTCCTCTCTTTGCGGGCCACGTCTCGCTCATCCCGCACCGTCTCCATGTCCTTGCAGGCTTGACTCAGCTCCTTTTGCGCCTCTGCCTTGTCCTTTACCTCATGGCAATATTTCTCAAGAAGCTCATTTTTCTCGCAGACTGCCCGATCCCTGTCCATCAGTGACGATGCCAGTTCCTTAAAAAACAGGCACAAATCAAGAAACAGCTGGTTGAATTGTTTGACCCCACCTAGAATGTCCGAAATGTTTATGGTGAGGTCCATGGTGGGTTGTAATTAAGTGTATTTCTTCAGTGTTTGCATACTTCATTTTCGTTTATTTATTGACAATCATTTTCAATTGAAATTATTAAAAACAAATCCTTTTGGTTAAAGCACCCTTGATAGCAGAGGCTGTATCATACATATAGTACATATACAGGTACATACACTCAATATACTGAATATTGCAACAATGTATGCCCATGTGTTTCACAATGAATGTTTAAAGCAGGGGTCTCCAATGTGGTGCACCCGAAGACGACCAGAGTAGCCCACAATCTGGTACCGAAAAATAGCTCACTAAGGATGGGTCATTGTGGTTTTTCTAGGAAATTTGATTTCTAATTGGCATGAGAAATCTGACATGAACCGTGTGTTTAAAAATAATATGTAAGTGGTTTACTGTATTTTTAATGCAACTTCTAATAATTACAATGTGGTAATAATATATAATATAATATCAACAACAATATAGTATCAACAAAGGTTGGCATTTTAGAAATTAATTTCAAACTGGTAGCCCTTCACACTCATCTGTAACAAAAAAGTATCTCTCAGGCTCAAAAAGGTTGGCCACCCTTTGTTTAAAGGGTGAAAGTGCCTCACATATGTTAAATATTGCCTGCCTTTGCCATTCTGCAGTATTTGTTAGCATTGACTTGGGAGTCATTTCCAAACTGAAAGTTATCGGGTTGTTGAATGGTGTGCACGTCATAATTATTCATCTTTAGTCTGTCAGTATACTTTAACAAGGCGTGGCAAAGGACCGTTTGTAGCCTAGTTTTAGTTAAATTTTTGGGTCTTTTCCAAAAAGTTGAGTCCGACAAGTACTAATTCTTCAGTCATGGTCAACCTCAGAAAATAAGATAAAGACCTTATCCTTTTTAACCTTGGAAGACCCAGATATACAAAAACAAAGAAAAACATTTTTAAACACTGCAATGGTGTTATAGAAGTTCTTTTGAGATGAAAATGAAATGTTTGCAAAAAAAATGTTTTTGGGGTAAAGTTTTATGAATAATGTTGTAATATGAGTCTCAATTATTCTCAGTCACGCCCCCAATGAACAAGGACACCTCACGCATCCCCACCCGCATCCCCACCCGCCCCCAAAAAACTCATGCGTTTCATCAACGTGATTTATGTGAAATGCAGTTAATTGACAGCTTAATTTATCTGGTTTCATGCTGTCCGCTGCCAACATTTGTAAACCGGTATTTCCTTGTCTACTCAGTGTTTGCAGTGAAGCTGATTGCTACATATGCTTCCTTAAACTTCCCCGTCTTAGCTTTCCTGAGACTGTTACTTTCCTCCTTATCCCCATCTTTTTCCGCCTGTCTTCTCACTCTTAATACTTTTTTCAACACTTAGTGTCTTCACTCCATACTCATTCTCTCGGCTTTACCACCTAGCGCACACCCTGCCAATGAGAGCGCTGCTGATCTGATATAGTTAAGGTTAATGTAAATGTAAATTTATATAGCGCTTTTAAAGTCAATGAAGACCTCCCAAAGCGCTTTACTATGTGCTTCACACTTTTCCCTTTTACAAACCAACTAACCGATAGCAGCGTCAGCCATGCAAGGCAACTACCTGCTATCAGGGGCATTTGGGATTAAGTGTCTTGCCCAAGGACATTTCTACATATAACTCGGAGGAGCTGGGAATTGAACCAGCGACCTCTTGATCCCAAGACGAGCGCTTTACCTTCTGAGCTAATGCCGCTCAATGCACTTTATTCTAGGACAATAAAAATAATCAAAAGTTCCGATGTCAAACGAGCCCCCTTGGGAAAGCCCCGCCCCACTATTTGAGAACCACTGTAATATTACAACATTGAGCCAAAGGGGTTGCAAGATTTCCTGTTGGATATTTGTATTCATTGGCAGAACAGATAAGTAAAAATAGTTCTACCTTAGTCAAAAACAAAAATTGCATAATTGATTACTTGCTACAGTAAATAACCCAAATAACAATCCCAAAAATGTCGCTCAGCAAATTTTTTGCAGACAGTGGAAGTTCTACACCTGTGGGATGGTTTCACATGCAAATGTTTCACCCATAATCATAGTGCGTCAAAACAATAGCATATAAATGACTATGACAATATGAAGAAAGTAAAAATATATATATATTACCATGACTTTTCGAAAAAATAAAAGTGTTGTAATTTTACAACCCTGGGTCTTACAGGCTCAGCACATGTTACCTGTCGGAAAGCCTCTAGCTCTTCATTGGCAACTCTCTGTTCCGAGGATGTGTTCTTCAACTTGGCCTCAGCTACTTCCAGCCCAGTCTGAAGTCTCTCCACCTCCTTGATGACTTGGTCCCGCTCACTCATGATCAGGCGGTATTCACTGATGACAGAGTCACGCTCCTCTTTGTACTTCTCACATTCTTTGGCCACTTTCAGCTGCTGGGTTTTGAAGCGCGTGGCCTCTGACTGCAGCCGCTCAATTTCACGCTGAAGCTCTACGTTCTGGGCGGCTGCTTTGGATAGCTCCTGCTGGTCCAACCTAGGATAGTCATAGAACAAGAATAATAGTAGAATTATCAAAGATTAAGTCCAACTTTTCATTTCCCTCCTGCACCTCCGAATAGACGATGAATACTGCTGTTGGTAGTGGATGGCGGCGTCTCTTTGTTTCATCAGCACGTCCAGCTGTTTCTGGAGGCGGCGCTTGTCCTCCTCGGCTTGGTCCAGGCGACATAAGTCAGCATTGTGGTTTGCTGTCTTGTCGTTGTAGAGCTTGCGCAAGCCCTCGTAATCGTTCCTTACACTCTTCAGTTTATCCAGGGACGAATCGTACAGCTTGTTCAGGGCATCAGGGGAGCCGTCCCGAATCGCCTACATAAAATATATTAACCAAGTTTAAGTATGGGCAATAAACAGAATATTCCATTTTAATTTGATGAAAATAATGTTTGAACAATTAAAGAAAAAAAGATTTAATTGCTAAATAGGAAAATAGAACACTTTAAAAATGTAAATTTGTAACAGAAATTAAAAAAAAACATGCACTTAAAACATTCTGAATAAATATATTACAATAAAAAACATTGCTTTAATGTGGTGGAACTATTACAAGAATATATTACAAGTAAAATAAAATAAAAAAACAAAGGCTGTAGCTTTATTCAAATGAATTCTATAGGTAAAATGAAAATAAATATTTGAAAATACTGAAAAATAATGTTGAAAATGAGGAGAAAACTATCTATTATTGGCTATTTCCGTTAAGTTTAGATCTGAATGTAACAAAGCCAAATGAAGTATTAAAATTTAAATACTGCAATAAAAATATTTTGACAGTCATGAAAAAAGAATAAGGATGTTTGGTACCTCAATTTTACAGCTATTTACAAATACGGATTACCAAATCTTCAATGGCCATTGATACCAATAGCACATATTGATACTACTGGACCATAAATCTGCAAGAAATGTCAGATGTATTTTCAGAAATATACTAAATCCAGGAATGTCTTTCCTCACATATTGCATTCATTTAGCGTCAAGTTACTTTTCCTTCTGGTTCCTGATTGTTAAAACATACAGAGAAAACAATTGGCTCCTCTCTCCCCATTGTGGAGGACAATGCTAGCTTGGGATACCACAGAAGAGCCATTAATATTATAAAGGACTCTTTTCTCTTCATCCACCAGTTCATTGATCTGTTGCCCACAGGTGGGCACTACAGGTCCCTTAATGAAAACAAAGACTAACAGGCTTTATCAATAACAATAATGACAATTAATTTTTTTGGCTACTAGAGGCATCCAAAAATAATGGCATTAGCACATAGTTATCAGTTTTTGCCCATTTTCAGATAACGATTCTCACTGAGAGACAATTATGTAGCGTAGTTTCCGGACTATAAATCGCTCCGGGGAATAAGAATAGAATAGAATAGAATTTACTTTTATTGTCATTCTTTGTAACCATGCACACAGAACGAAATGTCGATACACTTGACCCGTACAGTTAAACTGTAGCGAGCCGATGCAGCCGCAGCCAAACAGGGCGCAAACATTTTAGTCATTAGGTGACCAAACCCCCCAATTCCAACCCTTAATGCCGAGCGCCAAGCAGGGAGGTAATGAGTACCAATGTTGTAAGTCTTAGGTATGACTCAGCCGAGGCGTGAACCAGCGACCTCCCAGTCTCGGAGCGGGACCCCCACCATCTAGACTGCCGAGCAGGTACATACCAGCCCAAAAAAATGCATAATTAAGAAGGAAAATTCATATATAAGATGCACAGAGTAGAAGCCGCATTTTTGTGGGAAATGTATTTCATAAAACACAATACCAAAAACATACTTATTTTGAAGCCCTTTGAGACTCTTTTTGATTAAGGGCTATACAAATAAAAATGACTTGAAAGGTAATTTAAAATAAAAGAGCAACGCGCTGAATAATTTAGTACAGTATACGAACGTTACATGATTGACATCCGGTAATAATGTGTCAATAGTTTCACAGATAAGTCTCACCGGAGTACAAGTCACACCGCCCGGCCAAACTATGGAAAAAAACTGCGACTTACATTTCGGAAAAATACAGTACACTTGTTCACAATTTTATCAACATTTAGTGATGCATTAATGCACACTTGCTGGTCACCACCTGTTGATGCAGCTCGCGCATGTCAGCCACCTCTTGCTGGTCGTCATCTCGTAGCTTGCGTAGTTCGTCGCAGGTGTGCTTGGCGTGGTTGTGCTCGCGTAGCAGATGCACATTGTCCAACTTCATCGCCTCCAGTTCGTCCTTCAGCTGACTGTGCTCGCTTGCTAGCTGGCTGTGCAGGGTGCTAATATCAGAGACATTGTCACTAAAATGATGTAGAATAAGTTGTGTCCACTATCTCTAGTTATATGTGAAAGAATGAGTTGATTTGTAATCTAGTAAAATACTGCAACATGCCTTAGTGAACAAATGGATAAACAGAGTTGACTAACTAATAAACGTGGTTTAAAGTGAGTTGCTCCTCATAACGTCTCTTGGCACACTAATGCTGTCAAACCAGTCCAAATAGCAAAAAAGTTTGCAGCAAAGTGAAGCTTGTTTTCCCAGGAGTTGAACAGGCTAAAAATAGTTTGTGCGGTTTTGCCCTCTCAAAAGGCCAGATGTTCGTTTTTCAAGCTTATTACCCAGCTAATTACTAAATTTGTGCTGACAGTCAAATGATCAGCTTATGCAACAACATTTCAAAGTGCAACTGGGATCGTGGGGCAAAATAATTAGCTTTCTGTGACGTGGCTTATAACCAGGCTGGGGGAGTAATGAAATACATACGGTGTTACATAATCAGGTTACCAAAAAAAGTCATTGTACTCCATAACAGTTGCAGAAATAGATACATAGTAAAATCACATGTATATTTTGTACAATTATGGATAAATTTACAGGATTAAATTTGTATTTAAAAACATTTTTATGTTGCAAACAACAGGCGACAATTTTGAAGTCCGTTGTGTGTTAGTTTAAACTCTTTATATTATTTTCCTCATTTACATTAGCTTTGTTTATATTTAGCATGTGCGGTTGCGCCGCTCTCTCTGCCGTCTCGTTCATTACACACACACGCACTCAGGAACCTCCTGCACTCCCTTCACCCACGCAGCTGCCTAAGGTGCCTGACCACAAAACATGACTATATGAACAAAGCGTCGCAAAACTAACTTAAAAGTGCCATGTGATTAACGTGCAACAAACGAGACATCAGCAAACAGGTATGAGCAAATGAAATAAAATGAAATTAAATGATGAATAAAATTTAATGCCTGGGAGCATGGGTCCTTTTCCACAGCATCCTTTTAATCATCCACACATTAATTTCATGCACTCATTTACATGTATCTTACATTACGTTCGCTTTATTCCAATTTTGAAATCTTCGTTCAGTTTGGAAATTTCGGTTCGTTTGTCAATTTGCGTACTCGGCAGCCAATCAGAAGCCTGCATCAAATAACTTTGTGCTTCCGGACTTTCCCAAGCGTTACAAGGTCTTGCATTTGCATATCATTTTCCAAAGTAGAAGCATAGAGAACACAAGAAAAATGGATAAATGGTTGGGAATCAAGCCAAAACCTCAGCCCCTGAAGAAAGATTCGAAAGAAGCTAACAAAACTGATGACGCTACAAAACGTAAACGTACATTAAAAGCATCGTGGAAAGAGGAGTTCACGTGGCTTGTAGCAGACGACGCAACGCAAACATTGCATGAATGAAGATGAGTAAATACAGGTACATACTGATTGCAGATGTAAAACAGTGATGTCATATACATGCAATGAATGTTAGAAGTATCCATCCATCCATCCATCATCTGTACCCCTTATCCTCAGTAGGGTCGCGGGAGTGCTGGAGCCCATCCCAGCTATCTTCGGGCAGTGGGCAGGGGACACCCTGAACTGGTTGCCAGCCAGTCGCAGGGCACACAGGGACAGACAATTCGCTCGCTCATTTACACCTAGGGACAATTTGGACCGGGCAATTAACCTGACATGCATGTTTTTTTTTCACGATTAGTCGTCTTATTGTGTTTCAAGTTGGGAAAAATGGGACAACTTTATGGCTGGGCAGGCAACTTCTCCGAGTTTTCTGCCCTGGTGTCCGGTCACATTTTGTCATGAGTTTCAGACACTGACATAATGCACTCAGAGATTAATTGTGTCCATCATAATTTTAATTACTGACACTAGAGAGACAGAGAGATGACACTAAGTGCCAGGGTGTGTTGGAAGTTTAGAAAGTGAACACTTGATGTGTTTAAAACAATATTGGGTTCTTGATGTGCTAATAATGTGAACCAAAACAAAGCACATCTTACCCACCATGTGAAAGAGAAAGTTTTATTTTTGCCCAATACACTATACAACTTAGTTAAAATGTGAGCACTTTTTTGTTGGGGTACAAGCAACTACCCGAACTTGGTTTACTCCTTTTTTAAAAGGTTACATTGATCATTTATTTTTAACAAAATGTAGCAATGTTCTTATATTTAGTTTTATTTGTCTTCAACACGCATATTTGGTATTGGAGTATTCCGAAAGTACCGTATTTTCCGCACTATAAGGCGCACCTAAAAGTCTTGTTTTTTTTCAAAAGCTGACCATGCGCCTTATAACACAGTGCGCCTTATATATGGCTCAATATTAAATTCGCAAGGTCTCGCAACTACGAGAAACAGCCGCCGACTCCATTTTTCGCGCTGTGCATACTGGGAAATATTAAACGATTGGTAGTTGCCGGGGCTCGTGTTGTATTTGTTTACTAAGTGGCAAAATGGCTACCCCATTAAACTGCTTAATTCATATTCAACAAATACAGTATTTGTCTGAATCCAGGGTTTTGACTGGTGAAGATGTAAAGCACAATTTACCTTAAACAAACGCAGAATTATTCAGAATGTCACGTTTGAGAGAGAGAGAGAGCGAGAGAGAGAGAGAGAGCGAGATTCTCTTTCATACGTGCATTTGTATAAGAAAATGGCTCCTGTTAAGAGACACGCGTACAACGCCGAGTTTAAACTCAAAGCGATCAGTCACGCAGCACAACACGGCAATAGAGCGGCAGCGAGAGAGTTAAACTTAAATGAATCGATGGTACGGAAGTGGAGAAATGATGAAGATAAGCTCCGCCAAGTAAGGAAAACTCAACAAAGTTTCCGTGGCAATAAAGCAAGATGGCCAGAGTTAGAGGAGACACTTGAACAGTGGGTTGTTCAACAAAGAGCGGCAAGCAGAAGTGTCAGTACGATAACTATACGTATGAAGGCAACAGCGCTGGCACAAAAACACCGGACGTGTTGGATGGCCCATTCACTGAGATATGGTCAATTCGAACACAGCAGAAGAAGAATTCGAGGGATTCGTCGATGAGGAGCTTATAGAGTGATCTTTGTTTTTCTTTTGTGTGTTTACGTTTTACATTTTACAGTTATTATGTTATTGCTTTGCACTCGTTGTTTTTGCACATTACGAGTGTCACTTTATTGCGATTGCACTAACGTTTCATTTAAAATAACAGTATCAGACGTTTTTTTCTTTGCGTGTTGACTAAATGGACAAAAAATAAAATGATATGTCGATGTTGTTCAAAGATGTGTCACGAAAATGCTTTACCTCAGAGAAAATAATAAAACGGCTGTTTATTTATTTTGGGAGTGAATGGAGTTGTGGAAAGCTTGTTTGTTAATAAAGTTTGACCTTTTTGAATATTTTGTTGACATTCCCTTGAGCGTGGCAACATCTAGAGGTTGCATAAAGTAACTACATTCTCTACTGTAGTCAAGTCGTCACATTTATTTACCGTAAATAGCCCTTAATCCCAAAAATGTCTCGAAGGACTGCACAGGATTACAATTACAAAATTGCACAATTACCTGATCTTAAACCAGCATGCACTTATAGCGCCTTATAATGGGGTGCGTCTTATGTATGGCATAAGTTTTAAAATATATCATTCATTGAAGGTGCGCCTTATAACATGGTGCGCCATATAGTGCGGAAAATACGGTAATCAATTTACATTACTGCTATATTATGGTCTTTGGATTGCATAACTGATTGCAGTTTTAAATAGTAAAATAGTAACTGCATTGGATTACATAGTTAAAATAACCCTCGCAACACTGCTTAGTCATTAGTAATTTGGGTGTTTGAGGGGAAAAAAAGCTGAAATATGAAAAAAAAAAATCAGCCTTTCAAAGTCAACATCATTGTCAAAATTCTATGATTGAAAAAAAAAAATACTGTGAAAATAGACAGAAACCAAGACAAACATTAAATAACATTTAGACTATACAAAAAACACCTATAAAACATACTTTGCTAGATTGGAGTGGACAGACAGATAATGTTTTTTTTAAATGACAACGTTATAATTTAAAAAAATGGGATGACTGTGCCCAGTGCAAACATTCCCCAGAAGGAGCGGCTTAAGCATGGCAATAATCTAACAATGATCTTCTGTTGACATCTGTGTGTTTGCGCCCTGGCCAGATGTCGCTCAGGAGGAGACTGTCCACCCGCACCAAAGAGTTTATTTCCTTTTCTTTCTTAACCCGTCAGAGCCAAACAATTTGTGTCTGTATTCTAATTACTAAGTGTCATATGGTGTGTCATCCTTTACTTCCAAACTATGCAGGGTCGACTTTGAAAATAAAAATGAAAGAATTATGTGGGTCGCAGACTAACTGTCTGGCAATCACTAAGTCGAAATTAAGTTGATGCAATGGATTTTACAGCTTAACTCACTTGAAAGCTTGTGAATGGCCTCCCTATAACTGTCACACAAATAAAATCTGCTACGAAAAAAATTAAAGTGGCAGGCCTGTTCAAAAATGCAAACCTCCCTGAAGTACTGTAGTCAAGTCTACCCAAAAATAAAATACAACTGTTTTATGAAACCAAACAAATGGCTAAATCACATTGTTGTGAATACAGTAAAAATACAGCATTAAGTTGAAAATATAAACAAGAGTATAAAAATCAATATAGATACCACACCTACCATTACCCCTAGTACATAAAATGTCCTTCCTTCTTTCAAAGTTATTTCGTTCATTCTTGATGTATGTTTTCGCTTTTGTTTCTTTTCACACAGATTACCATTGTGCTTAAACTCAGTTTGTATAATTTGACCACTAGATGTTGCTGTACTGTGAGGTGCAACCAAAACAGAGTTGTAGTAAGCACAAGAAAGAATCAAAAGTACAGAATCTCAAAGTGACAAAAAACATTTTTTTAATTTTCATATTTTTGCCCAGCCTTTTGCGAGGGTTTTATTTATTTTTCGGTCATCAAGAAGGCAAACAATGATGTCAGCTCCCTCTCGATGAGCCTTATGTCAAATAAATGTAAATTTCATAACAGGAGTATTTTAAAAATGCACTTTAAATTATTTTTAGTATTTGATGTATTTTGGCTCATTTTTTTAATCGATATTGTCGTGAATCTTTTAGGAATTATATTTTTTTAAACACTGGGAGGCGGTATACAAAACTGACTATACCTTTAATATTGCAGTTTATTCATGGTCATTTATCACTACTCCAATTTCAAATTGTTAAATGGCCACTAAAAGTGCATACAGATACCCTAAAAAAGTTATTGGAACTGACACGTAGTATCAGTACTTGCACGTTACTAAATACATATCAACAATTCAACACTTGTATTGGTTGATATTGAACCACGCTAGTCAAATTGCAGGCAATAGGTTAGAATAAACTAAATATGAGGTTTGGTTATTCGGTCAATATATGTGTAGTATGTTAACGCTCAATATAAAATCAAACTGTAACTGGGAGAACCAAGAAAAAAAATACTTTTTGGAAATAGGCCAAAAAATAAAGCAGTTGTGTCAAAATTGTTGCCTACAAGCCAAATATGGCCAGTGAGAGACAATGCTGAGGGAAGCACAAGAGAAAAGTGAGCTGAGATCATGTACCACAATGACTTGCAGTTTTAAATATGTCCACCGAATGTCGCCAAAGTCGGTTGCCACCCGCAAAGCACCCACTGTAGCTGTATTTGCTACCACATTAATAAAACAGAGAACTTTGGGGAAGCTAATTTCTATGTTATTTTACTTAAACTGTAAGTCACGGACGGGTTGTATAAGGCAATGTGAAAAATCTGCTTCTGGTTCTGGAATTCCTTAACCAACTGGGTTGTAGTAGCACTTTCGGTGGTGTATCTTGGGCAAGCACACCCCTGGCAGCACCCATCCCTCTCTATGCTGTTTTTTGGGTAGGGCTTTGCTCCTTCACATGAAACAGATATGTGTTTCCATAGTAGCCAGTAGCAGGAGAATCTTCCTGATCTGACTCAGTTACATCACATTTATCATCTGGCCGCCAGTGTTTTTCGGTATGAGTCATCCGCTTCAATATAGATAGGTAAGCCGCACCTCAATTATGACGGGCAGTGGCCCCTTCTGGTACGTGTGTGACCATACTTATACCAGATTCTAAATACCTTGAGGAAAGCTCTTTTGTTCCAAAATTTTGAGTATCTAATACAAAAAGACCACAAAAATACTACAGTCAGTCAACCTAATGGTGGCATGTGATCACAAATCAAAATAGCATTCAGTGTCTTTTGCTACTTTCTATAATAGATATGAAATCTAACACCCAAGTAGAAATATGTAGGTAAACGTTTTCATGAAAAAATAAAGTGCAAAAAGATCACAAATCATTAAATAAATTATTTAAATTAGTGTTTGTATGCGTTTTTGTCACTTTCCAGTCTGCTTGTGTTTGCCTGAGTTAAATAAACTGTAAAGGAAAAATAGACGCAGTGCAGGCAACTCACTGGTAGAAGTCCGCCTTCTTGACTGCCTCCTCGCACCTCTTGAGGGTGCTGCTGTGCTGGTTCTGTAGGGACTGCAGGTCAGCCATGGCCTTCATGCACTGTAGCTTCAGCCTCTCATAGTCGTGACCTGGTTTAATGTTGGGCCTGAAACCACATACACCAAACTTTAAAAGACACAAATGCAAGTGCAATCAAATGGTTTAATATTGTTATAAACAGTCATATTGTGATTATGATTACCAAGTAAAAATTACAACTACCATATTTTCCGGACTACAAGTTGCTCTGGAGTAGACGTTGCACAAGCTGAAAAATCCATAGTTAAGAAGGAAAAAACATAACTCGCACGGAGTCAGATTTTTTTTATTTGACTAAACCCAACACCAAAAACCTACATGCCATCTTGAAAGGCAATTTAGAATAAAAGACAGCAACGGGCTGAATACGTTTGTACAGTATACGAACGTTACATGATTGACATGCCATTTAATTTCAGTAACCATGTGACATATTAAGGGTTATTCAGCTAACTCCAACATAAGGAACATGCTCCGAACAACCAAATCCAGTGACATTTTCATCCTCCCTGTCACTGTTATGGTTAATAATCCGTTGCTTTGGTAAGACTCATAGTCACTTACGCTGTCTGCTTTTCACTATTTTCAGCTTTTAACTGGCAGAACATTATTTTCTTTTCGGTGCCATTCTTGTTCAGTTGTTTTTATAAATCTATCTATCTACCTTGGTCATATCCCTCGAGAGAGGTGACCGACAGCAAGACAAACACATACAATAACAAAGAAAATAGAAAAGGGAAAAAAATAGCAAAAAACACACACAAACATTTTTGGACCATGGCCAACCCAAATGCCCAAACATCCAAGCAAGTTAGGCACCTCGGCACCTAAGTTGGTCATGCTTTCGTCCCTCCATATGAAACGGGACACCAGAAAGCGGCTGCATCACTCAGGTCAGGGTGACAAAACACACTCTTTTATTCAACCGCAGGGCCCGACAGCTTTCACTAGTTTACCCCTGCCGCATCATACAGGTGCCCTGCCCATCCCTTAGAACGCGTCCAAACATCCCACTATCCTTTTTCAACACCTCTCCACTCATTCCTATCAGCAACAGGAGCTCTAGCTTCCACTAGATTTAGACCTCTTTCCTGCAGTGCACTCATAACACCATCCATCCACGTCAATTGCGGCCTTCCTCTTGGTCTCCTTCCATTTACTTCTGCTCTGTAGATCCTCTTCAACATTCGCTCCTTATCCATCCTCTTCATGTGTCCAAACCAACCGAGTACTCTCTTATCTACGCGCTTCCACGACTACTCCAGTTCTGTCTCACAACTTCATTTCTTAATCTATCCAATCTTGTCACTCCTAACATACTCCTCAAACACTTCATCTCAAAAACATTTAATTTCCTTCTCAAATCTGCGTTCAGGCTCCAAGTCTCTGCACCATACAATACAGTCGGCAAAATCACACTCTCATACAGTCCCCTCTTAACATCCATACTCATACTCTTGTTGATCATTACTCTCCTCAGAGCACCCAAATCCCTGCTTCCTTGATTCACTTTTTATAAATAATAAATAAGAAGTCCATTTTAAGCAATTTAAAAATTTCGCAAAAGTAATTATTTTCAACTTGCTCAAAAGTGATTTCCATACAAGGTGCAAATTCTCTGTGTTTAAGTGTTTTATTACATCTCCCTAAAAAATAAAATGCAAAGTCATTTTAGTGACGTATGCGCAAGGGACGTCGTATACCAGAGACGATCACTTTTCTGCACAACAGGGCATGGTTGAAATTATCAACACAGCTCTCTCTTGCAGTTTAGACTCGAAATAACATATGAAATTATATACCCGGTAATAATGTGTTAAGATTTAACAGTATGAATTGCTAAACTATGAAAAAACTATTTTTTTTTGCAAAAATTCAGATGTGACTAATAAGAAAGACGCTTAACAGTTCTACTTGCCATAAATTCTAGAGCACAAAGTGCATCTGGCTAAAAGCTGCATGCGCAAATGTGAGAACGGATGTCACATTTCACACAGGATAAAAAGCTGCAGGCTTAAACAGCCATTAAAACGAACTCGTTCACGTCCACTTCTTTCATTTCAAAACAATTAGACAAGTAACACATTTTGCTGAGATCAAGACAACCTTTTGCAGACCCTGTTCGCAGCTGTCGATCTTAACCCTTGTGGCGTGCAGGTAAAAAATTATGCACATTTTCATGCTTTCGTATTTTCATTCAAAGAGAAAGTGTTCAAAAGTAAACACTTGGGGTCTCAAATTTCCCACAGGTCGTAAGAAATTTAAAATTACATTGTGCTGTGATTTATATGTTATTGCATTTAGGAGCTACCCAAAATAGTATAGATAAAGTTAGTTATGGACACGGTTGGGACATATAGACATCCATTATAGTTGATAATCTTTGACTTATCATAAACCTGGTGTATTTTCTTGCATTTCCCAGGATTTTTGTATTTTTTTTCTTGGGTGCCATCCAGTAAATTGCAGGCAAAGGAAAAAAAGTTGAGTCGTGCCAAAACCAAATATAATAATAATAATGATGATAATAATGATTTTGCTTGCAAACCACTGACCGCAGGCCCCATGACGCTGGTATTGCACACCGTGGCGCATCCCACGCAAGACAAGTCTTTTGCCTTGCTTTGCAGAGAGGGAGGGAGGAATAAAAAAAATATTAATAAATGGCTGAATTATCACACTTCAAGTTCACGTCCAAATAATGTACATTGACATACTTGGGTGAGGTTTTTGGGTTCAGTTCAGTTTGTTTATGTTACAGTCACTTTTGGCATATGTCCTGTCCTATGGGGCGGGGGGAGGAATAAATAAATGAAAAACTATATGTGTATGGACAGGTCTGAGGCCACTGAACATTTTGAGGGGTTGTAAAAAAAAAAAATTAATAAATGGCCGAGTTATCACACTTCAAGTTCACATCCAAATAATTTACATTGACATACTTGGGTGAGGTTTTTGTAGAAACTGCTACTGTAAAAAAAATAGAAATTTTATGTATATGTATATACAGTTCAGTTAGTTTATAGTAGTCACTTTTGGGATATGTACTGTCTTATGGTACGGGAGGGTATAAATAAGTGAAAAACTATATGTGTATGGATAGGTCTGAGGCCACTGAACATTTTGAGGCATTGGAAATTTAAAAAAAATATTAATAAATGGCAGAGTTATCATACTTCAAGTTCACGTCCCAATAACTGGCACACGTCGTGTAACAAAAAAAAATGCATGCCACGAGGGTTAACCAAGTAGCGCAGCAATCGATATTACCGTATTTTCCGCAACATAAAATCTGATTTTTTTTTTTTTTTAAAGCTGACTATGCACCTTATAATCCGGTGCGCCCTATATATGGATCAATATTGAATTACAAGGTCTCGCAACTTACGGTAAGCAGCCACCCACTCCATTTTTCGCGTAGAAGAAGAAGTGCGCTGTGCATACTGGGAAATATTAAACAACGATTCTCTTTTATTAGTGCGTTTGTATGAAGACCCTGAAATGGCTCCTATTAAGACACACGCTTACAACGCAGAGTTTAAACTCTGGGCGATCAGTCACGCAGTAGAACACGGGAATAGAGCAGCAGCGAGAGAGTTCAACATTAATGAATCGAACACGAGAGTGGCTCGAGCCGGCAAAATTAAGAGTCCCCCTAGGAACTTGCTAACTGAACAATGGTTCCATGGGTGAATTATGTAAAACCCACTACAACGTTTTACATTTTACAGTTACTATGTTATTGCTTTACTGTTATTGTTTTGCACTTGTTGTTTTTGCACATTACGAGTGTCACTATATTGTGATTGCACTAACGTTTAATTTACCATAACAGTATCAGACGTTTTTTTACAGAGGAAAAGTAAAATGTTATGCCTTACTGTTGTTCAAAGATGTTAAAGATGGGTCACGAAAATGCTTTACCTCAGAGAAAATAATAAAACGGCTGTTTATTCATTTGGGGAGTGAATGGAGTTGTGGAAAGCTTGTTTGTTATCTATTAATAAAGTTTGACTGACCTATCTGACTGTTTTGTTGACATTCCCTTTAGCGCGGCAACATCTAACGGTTGCATAATGTAACTACATCCTCTACTGTAGCCAAGTCAAGTTAAGTCACATTTATTTATGACGCCCTTAATCACAAAAATGTCTCGAAGGACTGCACAGGATTACAATTACAAAATTGCACAATTACCTGATCTTAAACCAGCATGCACTTATAGCGCCTTATAATGGGGCGCGCCTTATGTATGGAAAAAGTTTGAAAATATATCATTCATTGAAGGTGCGCCTTAAAGTGCGGAAAATACGGTAGTTGAATTGGCATTAATATATGTATATATATATCCCCGCGACCCTAATGAGGATAAGCGGTCAGCTAATGAGAGATGAGATATATATATATATATATATATATATATATATTACACACAAGCACTACAAAAATAATTACACATGAATGCTTGGAATCTTTCAAACAAATAGTATTGACTGAATTAATATTTTATTGTGACAGCAGTTGACTAATTGTCAGGAGACATATACCCGATAATTAGCCACCTCCTGCCAAACTAAAATATTCAATCAGGAAACACTAGTGGTTAGAAAGATTACAAGCATTTATGTGTAATGGTGTTTGTCGCACTTGTGGATAGATTTTAATGTCCATTTAATTAATATGGACGGCTGCACTAGTTTGAGAGCTGTGGACACAGTCCGCAAAAGAGTGTATTAATCACGGCACAATGTTTTACTTTTCTTACACGTTTCCTCGCTGGCAATTTTAAGGTGATTTTGCTACCTGAAACTGAACAGAGTTGTCCTCCTAAATATTAGTTAAATTCAAAACCATAAATGCTGTTCGTGTTTCCATCCACCATGGTTGTTGATTTCTATGCTACCTCCCGCCTCTCAATTACGTGCAGGTCGCATTAATGCGCCTTAACTGTTCACACAGAAGTCGCGTTCCAAAGGATCAAATATGTATTGGATTTAGGACCGCAAATGAATGTGGGCTGGGTCTGGTGTAAAGATAATCAGATTTGTGCCATCCAGACGGAGTTAAACAGATAGGATACAGTTACAAAAATTCAATTTTCCCAAAACCAAAGTTACCTGGGCTTCGTTCAAATTCTTCACTTTGACATTAAGAACACTTGGCAAATATCGGTATTCTTTGTTTTAATTAAACAGTCAAATACTCTGAGTCTGCACCAGTTCTAAACCAGCTGCCCGGCGCCCCCGGAAGGGGAGCGCTGGGGAAAGTGCCAGGGCCTCTTAAGCCGCCCTAGTCACCCTTGCCGTCATCATCCTCAGAAGAAAAAAAAAAGAACAAGCTAAACCGTATTTAAAGACGCAGTGTTTAAAATGTAGGAAAAAAGTATCAGCTTGTAATCCTGAATTAACAGTAGCTTTTAAAAGTAAAATTTGCTTGTTACCATAAAAATACTGATAAAGTCACCATGTTAATCTTTGCAACGGCAACGTACCTGCAGTCATCAAAAGTACTCCCGGGAGAGGATAGCGCTAGATGCTTTCGTAGCTCGTCGCGCTCCCGGGTCACATGGCGGAGCTGGCACAGGAGCGTCTCCATTTTCTCATGAGCCAGCGGTGGAGAGGAGGCCGGAGTGGGCGTACCTGCCACAGTTTGCCATGTGATTCAAGATTGGCATTTTTGTATAATGACAACAAAAACAAAATAGTTTTCTTTGCAACCCAGTGTACGATGTTGATAGAGGAGTTTGTACTCGATTACAACAAAAATAAAAACAAATACGTACACTATCCTTCAAAAGTCGCAGGTCGCTATGAAATGTCCTTATTTTTGTAGGAAAAGCACCGTTTTTTTTCAACGAAAATAATAATAATAGGAAATACACCAAATACGTAGGAAAAGACTATTTTTGCAGCAAATGTCAGGTTTCAAAGCACAAGGTGTAAAGCGGGCCCATTTTCAGCAACCAGCACTCCAGTGTTTTAGTACTACATTGTGTTTGCTAAGTGAGTCAAAAGCCCAATGGATGATTAGAAACCCCTTTTGCAATAGTGTTAGCACAGCTTAAAACAGTTTAGCTGGTTAGAAAAGCTATAAAACAACCTTCCTTGAGCTAGTCAAGTATATGGAGAATCTCATCTGTGGTTCTGATTGATCATTAAAAAGGGCCAGAAAAAGAGAATCTCCATGTGGAACTTGACGGACTAATTTTGTTCTAAGAAATTAAGGCTATTAAATTCGAGAAAATTTCAAGAAACTGAAGCTCTCTTACAGCGGTGTTTACTACTTTCTTTAGAGAAAAGCACAAATAGGCTTTAACCAGATTAGAAAGAGAACTGGGAGTACATCAGTGTATTTAGTTTGAGAAATTGACACCTTAAGTCCTTAACCTGCAACTTTGCTCATTGTCAAAGTCAAACAGATAGAAGGGAGGAATAAAAAAAAAAATGAAGCAGCAAAACACCAGTGCCAACATCTGCAGTGAAGAGGCGACTCGGAGATACTGGTCTTTCAGACAGAATGGCAAAGAAAAGGCCTCATCTATGACTGGTCAGCCAAATAGATTCATATAAGAAAAAAAGCACAGACATTGGAAAACTCATCGATGAAAAGGAGTCACTTATTCATGGAAAACGAAAAAATCTGGGTGACTCCAAACATTTGAACGGTAGTGTATACACAGAAGGCAAAAGACTATGAACATGTATTCTGTATTGTTGTGTAAACTAAGTGTGTTGTGCTATAGCTCACAGCCTATAGCTTATTGTAAAGCTTATTAACCGCAATACCAAAGAGCCTCACTTATTTTCCTACATATTTGAGAAACATTTTGTCGTTGTTAACCAAGACACAATCTTGCATAACTTTCTGAACTCACACAACAGACCAAAGCTAAGTTTTTACTTCAGCCAACAAAGGCAAGTGAGTGACCAAAAAAGCAGGTCTGTGAGTGTGTGCGTCTGTGTCGTCACTAAATCCCTCTCACATCAGTGTAATCACCAGCATGTGCTCAGTCTGAACAGGGCTCATGATTAATATACTGTATAGCTCTAGATTCCACTGAGTTCCTTATGGTTCGGTTTGCAACACAATGTTTATGATGGACTTAACCTACCAGCTCTTGTGCCAAAGCTGAAAAGTATAGGAAAATCATTACATTAACAACATTTTGAGTTCACTAGTTATTGAAAAATAAAATGCTTGATTTTTATAAAATTTCAAAAGAAATGAGTACTAAAGGAATATGGAAGTTTGAATTTGGGTTTGTCTGTTGGACTCTTTGTGTTTTGTGACAAAGTTTTCTGGAGTAAATTTTGACGTGGGGCAGCTCTCAGGCAGAGGGAGGTGACGAGCTGTCTGGGGGCCGACGCGGAGGAGTCAACGCGCCATTCTCCCGGGAACGGGTGACCAATGAGAGCGGGCTGCGTCGCGACCCGGCGGAGTCAACGCGCCATTCTTCCGGGACGGGAGACCAATGGGAATCAGCGATGGGGCGGAGGAGATGCTTTGCTGAGCAACTCGGAAGAAGGAAAGGAGTCGGTTTTTGGAAGGAGAAGCGTGCAGAGATGTAGTGATTTGTGTGTTAGAAATAAATCCACCCGTGAGTGAAATGCCGGCTTCTGAGATCTTAATATGCAGAAAAGAGCGCGCAAATTGTTTGGATGAATGGTGATTGGGAAAGGTCACAAATTGGAGTCAGATGATTAATTTACGTTTGTGTTGATTTAACAAGAAATTCCAACAGTACAGATGCATACAGTCAAGTGAAGTCACTTGAATCTACCGAAAAGCTAACAAATATAGTCCAACATGATCAGATGAATACAACAATACTTTCTTATGGTTTAGTCAATATCTAGGCGCAAAAGACAAATTATCTTGATATAATAATCCCCCTTATATGAACATTAAATGAAAGAAGTGGTATAATTACAGTGTTTTTCGACCAATGTGCCACGTCAGACTAGTGTGCCAAGAGAAATTTACCAATTTTCTATTTCTTTTCGTCTCTTTCATATACAGTGCTAATCTAATATACATCAAATAATGTAGAAACCTTGCATTTGATTTTGCCAATTTATTGTATTGTATTTTTTTATCATCTTATGAAAAAATGAATATAGGAGTAAAAAAGTTCTCGAGCTGATACTTTTTGTTCATTTTAAGAATAGTATTTGTAATTTTCTTAATACACAAAAGTTCAAAAGTGACAACTAAATTATAAAATGAATAAGAACCTGTATTACCTCCTGAGGAAAAGTAACTAATCAAATTTAAAAAATATTCATTCATTCATTATCCGCACCACTTATCCTCAGTAGGGTTGTAGGGGGTGGTAGAACCCATCCCAGCTATCTTTGGGCAGTGGGCAGGGGAGACCCTGAACCAGTTGCCAGCCAGTCGCAGGGCACACAGAGACAGACAACTCGCTCGCTCATTCACACCTAGGGAAGATTTGGACCGGCCAATTAACCTGACATGCATGTTTTTGGAATGTGTGAGGAAACCAGAGTACCCAGAGGAAACCCTCGCAAGCACGGGGAGAACATGCAAACTCCACACAGGAAGGTTCAATCTCATGACCTCAGAACTGTGCCAGACATGCGCTAACCACAGTGCTGCCCTGCTGCAGTTGAAAAATATATACTGTCAAATTAAGCAATAAGACAATTTAAGCTAAAAAGTGTGCCTTGGCTCAAAAGAACACTATTAATTTAGAAAAAGTGAGCTAAAATCATTTTAGAGAAAAGAAATTGAAATTTTTTTATCATGCACCAAACTACAATAAAATAATGTGCAAGGAAAAGTAACGTACAGTGAAAACAAATACACAAGGATTGTTGGCGTATTCTCAGGGCCCGGATGTTGCCCAAAACCTTGTCTTTGACATATGTGATTTAGGCCTTTAACAGTATTGTAATCTTGCCACGAAATGCTCACCCTTTGCCCACTCATGAGCTGAGAAACATTTAATTAACTCAAGCAGAATGGCGGTCTACCCCTCTGTACAACGGTAAGAATATAGTAACTACTCACCAATGCTGCTGAGTGAGCCACTGCTTTCAGAATCGGAAGGCATAGTGGACAAGACACTGTATGTGGACCCTGCAAGAAAGTAAAAATTGTGATTCAATCAGGTAAATCTTTTAAGCACTGGACTGAAAATCTCGTCTTACCCTCAAAAGCTCACATAAAAGAAGGAAAAACAACAACAGAACCAGAAAGGTCCAGTTGGTGGAATAATACGGAGGGACTTTCCCCAAGAGGAGATGACAGGCCTGCAGTGTTGCTAATTATTGGTTGGGCCTGAAGCCTGAAGCTTGAATAGCAACTGGTCAGGGCCTCTAAGAGGCTGGAGCCTTTTATCTCTGGTGACAAGATCACACAGCAGCCCAATGAAAGTTCCCTTCTTTTATTGCCTACTATGTGACTCACAAGTAACAGTAAGACATGAACACAAGAAACTGGAGGAAGACAGTGTTAGATGGTCAGTCAGCTGGAAAGGCTAAACACTGTCCTTATTGTCAGATGGCAATTGTTAAGCATGAATACCAATGAGGAAGAATGAAATCTAGAGGCAAAAATCTGTTCCATTGGTAATGAGGTGTTGTTGATAAATACACCAGAAAAAAATGTGAAATTATAAGAGCAGAGAAGATTAAATGTTGAATGCCAACAGATCTTTACAGCTACTTATTCACTCAAATGCATTGGTCAGCAAACCACCGGGCCACAGACCGGTACTGGGACAGTTGCAGAAGTTGGTAGTAATGAGATAAATTTACTCTATTACGTTACTTGCATACGTTTTTGGACATTTTGTACTTCTAGGAGTATTCTTAAATCCCTACTTTTTACTTATATTTGAGTAGATTTGTGAAGAAGAAACTGTACTAGAGGTAAGATCGGGCCTAAAAAAATGTATTGAAACCTGACCCAACTCCACTAACTAACCTGATTGACAGGACCGCGCCCGAAGCAAAGACGAAATTTTATAATTTTGTAAGCCCGATGTCGGACCGAAAAAAACCTAAATGTAATTTTTTTATTTGTCCCCTGGATATGTAAAAATTTAATGGCCTACAAGTACACTTCATCCCGAATCCCAGTGTAGTGTGAGCAGAAAGAACGTACCATTTATTAAGGTTAAAATAATGTACATATATTCATGAACATTACTGAAATAACACCGGCACACATCTAACACAGTGTATGTATAGCAGGTTAGCGCCTTTAATGGCTGCACGGCCGCTATTGGGAAATGTGAGGCACACTGTAAAGCGCTTTGGGAAGTCTTGACTTGAAAACCGCTATATAAATGCAGATAATTTCATTTCATATATTGCAGTAGCCTCACATGTATATATATATATATATATATATATTTTTTTTTTTTTTTTAATCCGCTGAGGGTTAGTCCAAAGAGAGTACACCGAATTACAATTTAACAGAGTTTTAATTTATTGTTGAGAGGATGGACTCTGATGAATGAATGGTGATCTTTTTTAAACAATAATAAACAAGACAATGCTACAGTTACTCTGTAGTTTTTTTAACCAAGTAGTCATAGTCCGTAAATTCCGGACTATAAGCCGCTACTTTTTTCCCAAACTCTCAACCCGGCGGCTTATTCAGTGATGCGGCCAATTTATGTAATTTTTCTAACGGCCGCCAGCAGCGCTCGAGTGCAAAAGGTAAGATTTAGACTGCAACTTCTTAGCTTGTGCACAAATTAAGTTAGCGTAGACATATCCTAATCATGCAAATTGCAAAAAGAAAGGCACATGACGCGACTTTCAAGCTAAAGGCAATCGAGCAGTCCGATATAGAAGGAAACAGAGCTACTGCACGTAATCTTTACTTTGCGAGCGTGAAGACAGCGTGGTTTCAAATAAGGGAGCATGGGACGACGTCTACAAAGTCTCTTTCCCATACTGAAGGAAGACGACTTTGATGACGTCAGTTATAAGAGGGAGGATGAGGACGGTTTACCGTGCTTATTGCAAGTACGGTATGTTTTTTAACAGAGCTGTTTACTGTGTTGCGAGCTTGTTGCTAGTAGCGTTTTGCTACCCTTCATAGGCACGGTTTGGGATGAAAGTTATAATATTATTATTAAAGCTTTGAAAACTCTCGGTGTACTGTCTTTCTTTGTAAATATGTGTAACCATGTATAATATGTATTTGCAACTGTATATTTTTGTAATGTATTTATTTTAGAAACTTATTCTGATATGTTTTGTACGAGCAAATGAGAAAGAAGATGCGGGGCAAACGCGGGCTGACGGGAAGTGGAGTAAAGGTGAGACGTGTTTGTGGACGCGGCCGACAATAGTGGATATATATTTTTCCCACCCTTACCTTTGGAAACATACATTTTTTTTCCTTGGATTACTTTCAACAGGCACCTGGACTCTGCAGGTCTGCATTAAATCTTAAGTACCAGTATCATTTTACGTTCATTCTGCCAGCTGTGTTTTTTAGACCATATCGGGTATAGGTTAATTTTGCGTTTGTATTGCGTTTTTTCAATGTGGGCGCATGCGGCTTGTGTATGTACAAAATCGATTTTCCTCCCGAAATGTGGTGGGTGCGGCTTATAATCAGGTGCGCTCTATAGTCCAGATTTTACGGTAATTATTTGGATGACTACATTTTATTTCTATCTATTTACCATGGTCATATCCCTTGAGAGGGGGGACCGACAGCAAGACAAACTTGTTTTTTTTGACGATGGCCAACCCAAATTCCCAAACACGCAAGTTAGGCACCGGGTCAGGGTGACACAGCACACTCTTTTGTTCAACAGCAGGGCCCGACAGCTTTCACTGGTTTACCCCTGCCGCATCATACAGGTGCCTTGCCCATCCTTTAGACTTCGTCCAACATCCCACTATCCTTTTACAACACCTCTCCACTCATTCCTATCACCAACAAGAGCTCTAGCTTCCACTAGATTTAGACCTCTTTCATGCAGTGCACTCATAACCACATCCATCCACGTCAATCACGGCCTTCCTCTTGGTCTCCTTCCATTTACTTCTGCTCTGTAGATCCTCTTCAACATTCGCTCCTTGTCTATCCTCTCCATGTGTCCAAACCAACCGAGTACTCTCATATCCACACACTTGCTCAGTTCCACTACTACTCCAGTTCTGTCCCTCACAATTTAATTTCTCAATCCATCCAATCTTGTCACTTCTAACATACTCCTCAAACACTTCATCTCAAAAACATTTAATTTCCTTCTCAAATCTGTATTCAGGCTCCAGGTCTCTGCACCATACAACACAGTCGGCACAATCACACTCTCATACGGTCCCCTCTTAACATCCATACTCATGCTCTTGTTGCTCATCACTCTCCTCAGAGCACCCAAAACCTTGCTTCCTTGATTCACTCTGTGCAATACCTCGCACTCCATTCCACCAACTGCAGCCACATCACAACCCAAGTTCCTAAAGGTTTCAACTTCTTCCAGCACCTGTCCATGCAACCTTATTTCCAACGCCATGCCCACTCCATCAACTTACTCTTCCCAACATTCACACATAACTTACGCATATCACACACTCTTCCAAACTCCATTACCGAACTTCTCAGTGTTTCTTCAGAATTGGCCACAAGCGCTGCGTCGTCTGCAAACAACAACTGACTTATCTGCCACACCATTCCACTGTTATCCATCATCTCTACACTTCTGCATTCACCTCTCTCACCACACCATCCATGTACACATTAAACAGGCATGGCGACATCACACACCCCTGTCTCACACCAGCCAACACAGGGAACCACTCGTCTCACTCCCTACTCTTACACAAGCTGTTCACATAAAACTCTTCAATGCTTCCAACAACTTTCCACACACTCCATACATTACCATCACCTGCCCTAATGCCTCTCTATCGACCCTGTCATACGCCTTTTCCAAGTACATGAAAGCCAAACAGACATCCTTACGTTTTGCAAAATATCTCTTACACACCTATCGTACTGCAAACACCCGATCTACACATCCTCTTCCTTTCCTGCAACCACTTTGCTCCTTAATCACCACCTCATCCATTCTTCCTCTCATTCCATCATTATAAAATGAAATGAAATGATCTGCATTTATATAGCGCTTTTCAAGTCAATGACTTCCCAAAGCGCTTTACAATGTGCTCCACATTTCCCAATAGCGGCCTTGCAGCCATGTAAGGCGCTAACCTGCTTATTGGGGGTATTAGGGGTTCAGTGTCTTACCCAAGGACACTTCGACATGTAACACGGACAAGCCGGGATTCGAACTAGGATCCCTTCATCCCAAGACGAACGCTCTACCTCCTGAGCTACTGCCGCAGCGTTCAGCCAAAACAACATTGTACAACATGGTACAATGAGTAAAAATTAATGACAACATAAAATCAAATTATTTTACCATGTTGTCACTCAAATATACAGTGGATTTAGGTTTTTTTATTATTATTATTCGCATTATTTTAACTGATATTATTATTGGGGCAGGCTGCGAGAATATCGGTACGCGGTGAACAGAAAAGGTTAACGTCGACTTTTCTAAAGAATGGAATCAATCAATTCTTTTTAAAGGAGAACAACAACAAGACTAAAATGAAACGTTACCAGACGAAATTTAATCTTTGTATTTCTATGACAAATGTGTCTTTTCAGACGTTTTAGGAGGATCCTATATAATTAATGTACTTTCAAAAAATATCAACCATGGTGTACAATGCTCGGACAAAAAAAAAAAAGAATTAACACTCAGAAGATAGGGAGGTAGGTAGTGAGAGCGAGAGAGAGACTCTCAAACTTACAGACACTTAAACATTGAGCAGTCCCCAATACAGTCATGATATGAAATGTCATTCCTCCATTGAAAAAAATGTCTGATATTTTTAAAAGGACTAGCTTTAAATACCAATTGAACATTTTCCTTGATATTTCATTGACCTAATGGCAATTGATTGTTCTGGTAATTTCTAGTTCCGTATTGTAAAAGACCGGTAGAGGGCAGTCAATAGAGCCACTGTCCCAAGCACCGATGGTTGGTTTGTTGGTTGGATCCTTTAACCACTAGGGTCGTCGGGGCAACATTTCTTGCGGTGTGTCTTGGGCAAGTACAGCCTGGTGGCACCCATCCCTCTCCAGGCCAACATATGTACCTAACAATGTTTGGTATCAGCACAGATACTGGTGCCCTCATTTTTTAGAATTATAAAAATAAATGTTTTCAATACTAATTTAACATTACAGAACACCTTAAGAACTCCAACAAAGTTTTACACATATCAAATATTAGCAATATTACACAACCACTAAATATGGTTAGTTTTGTGCTCAGTCTTATGTAAGGCAGTCAAAAGGGAAACGGCAGCATTTTAACAACTAAATACAACTGGTTAACTCCAAAGTTTTTTTTAGGATATATTATAAAAACATGATACAGATGTGCGCTCCCTTGTACATGCTACAGTTAATAGTTGATAGTATTTTGAGTCATATTCGCACTACAACGTTTATTGACTGTACATGTTTTAGAAAACTACAAATATGACTGTGGTTTAGTGGGAGTTTTGTAAAACATAAATGTGTCACGGTCAAACCTAAAAGATTCTGTTTTTGCTGTCACTTGGATATAATTAAAGCCAGTTTAGCTCCTCCAGAACTCCCACTTGTAAAATAGACTATTTGTTTGACTTAGGATAGCACCTTATTCTCCCCCCACCCCTCTTGACAAGGAGTGAAAAGGAAGAGGGTAAAAAGGAAAGTTATGCCTCAGGAATGGATCAAGGGCCATTTTTTTTCCATGACTGTGAGAGCGCGCCAACGACCAAGGCTCACAATGCAGTAGGCTCGCCTATATGAGTCATGTGTCGTAAACTCTGACCTAAGATAATCTAGTCTAGTGTCTTGTCTGGGTTCGCCTTGGAGAGTATCACAGTAAAAGAAAAGAAAACCTCTTTCTGAGAATTTGTCTTGAATAGTGTTAAAGACTACAATGCCTCAGATCCATTTCCCCTAACCTTTTTCCCAACCAACGACTCTGCAAACACCTCGAAAGACCCACTATCAATTCACAGAGTGACCAGACACTCCAGCTGTATAATAAAGACTTGAAACCCCAAAGATGTTAAAATGTAAACAAAAGATTAATAATATGCACCTGTGTGTCATGTTCATGCCAGGAATTATTTTATTGTGTGTATAAAATGAATTTTGCCTATTGGCAACAATTATATTTACAATAGTTATTATCAACCAATTGAAAAACTTTATTTTGAAAAGCCTCAAAAGGAGCTCTCTGGTCACAGGACACGCCTCCAGTGACAGTGACATCAGGACTTTAAAAGCCAACGTGCGCACAGCTTCCTTGCTCTCATCACCAGCAACGCTTGCTCTCTATACCAGAGGGCGTCCGTACACGCCCATGCCCATGTAGGCCCCATAGGAAAGGGGTGGGAGTGGGGGTTGGGGGGATTGCATTAGGATTGCCAACCGGGGGTCTCCGGGTTTGGAGTCTGGTCACACCAGAATCTCGAGGCAGAGAGATTCTGTGGTTCTGGCTTTTCGTGTCATCCAGATGAGAACAACCTCCTAAAGTCCACTGCCAAAACAAGTAAAGGAACCAGGCTTGCTTCAGCTCCTGTGAGGCCATGTGCTCTCAAATCAAAATTACAACATTTCTGTGAAATTGTATCTTGTTTTATGGGGACGGTGATTTTGGATGTTCAAATCAAGATAAACTACAGTGGTATTGGTGTATATGTGAGACATAAAAATCTTATTTCAATCTTAATGACAGTGAGATTAGATCAAATCCTGAGTGAAGCCCTACAAAAATTGTGCTTTTTCCATTTATATTTGTACAGTGGGACCTCGCTACTTCGCGGTTCCACGTTCGCGGGTTCAGAGCTTCGCGGGTCTAAAGAATAATAATAAAATAAAATATTTTTTTTAAAAAAACAAACAAAAAAATTTTTTAAGCATTTTTGAAGGGGCGTCGGTACTTCGCAGATTTTCACTTTTCGCAGGTGGTTTTGGTCCCCATTAACTGCGATAACCGAGGGATTACTGTACACAATAGGTTAAACTAAGTAAATAATAAGTCACCTTAACACTAAAGAATGAATCAAAACAATATTAATGAGAAATTCAATTTTCACCACATTCACTAAGTCTTTATAAACAACAAAACCGTTCTGGCAAGCTAATGTGCAAAGCACAAAGGCAGGAGAGGTTCTTGTGGGGAAGGCAAGGGAAAAATAACCAAGATTTAAGCACATTTTCTGTCTAACAGCCTACTTATTTATGGTTCATTTAGTAAAATTAAAAAATAAAGTAAAGCAACAACAAAAAATGCATGAGCAACTGCAGATTTTGTTACTGTACGTCACAACGAACACAGCTCGAAGTGATGATAAAGTAAGCAGGAAGGTTCCTAATTCCTAGAGCAGGGGTCTCCAACGTAATTTGATATGCATTTCAAAATAACAACTTACTATATTGTAATTATTAGGTTAATTATTAGAGGTGGGCTTAAATGGATTCAGTCAACCACTAAGAATTGTCCTTGAGAAATTGTTCCATTGTTTTTTATCAAATTAATGGAAGGGGAAGGAGAAAAATTAATAAATTGGTAGTTGAAAGAGGAAGTAATGGGAATGGCCCCAGGTCTTGTGGACACATCATTGATTTGAGAGAGTTGTGATACATTTTACGAATCTGTATTCCGATCCAAAGTAAGTCACTCAATTAAAATATTACTGTAATATTCAATTTCACAGATTATAAAATACCCATGTGCATATTGTTTCTTAAAGTACTACTACACCAGCACCATTATGATTTATCTATCTATGTAATTAAATATCTAAAAATGTTTTAATCTAAATCCAGACTAATCTAAATCGTATATGATCCAAACATATCTAAACTTATCCATAAATCCTGATGTGTGTGTGTGTATTTACAGTGGCTTGTGAAACTATTTGGCCTCCTTGAACTTTGTGACCTTTTGCCACATTTAATTTCTTAAAACGTAAAAGATATAGAACTGTAATTTCTTGTGAAGCATCAACAATAAGTGGGACACAATCATGAAGTGGAACACACTTTATTGGATACATCAAACTTTTTTAACAACTAAAAAACGAAAAAGAGTGTGTGCAAAATTATTCAGCCCCATTGAGTTAATACTTTGTAGCGCCACCTTTTGCTGCGATTACAGCTGCAAATCGCTAGGGGTATGTCTATCAGTTTTGCACATCGAGAAACTGATATTTTTGCCCATTCCTCTTTGCAAAACAGCTCGGGCTCAGTGATGTTGGATGGAAAGCGTTTGTGAACAGCAGTTTTCAGTTCATTCCAGAGATTCTCAATTGTATTGAGGTCTGGACTTTGACTTAGCCATTCTAACACCTTGATATGTTTTTTTGGTGAACAATTTAATTGAAGCTTTTGCTTTATGATTTGGATCATTAACATGTTGGAAGACAAATCTCCGTCACAGTCTCAGGTCTTTTGTGAAGGTTTTCTTCCAGAATGGTCCCGTATGTGGCCCCATCCATCTTCCCATCAATTTTAACCATCTTCCCTCTCCCTGCTGAAGAAAAAAAGGCTCAAACCATGATGCTGCCAGTACCATGTTTGACTGTGGGGATGGTGTGTTGAGGGTGATGAGCTGTGCTGCTTTTACGCCAAACATAACGTCTTGCATTGTTGCCTAAAAGTTGGATTTTGGTCTCATCTGACCAGAGCATCTTCTTCCACATGTTTGGTGTGGCTTGTGGCAAAGTTTAAACGACACTTTCTATGGATATTTTTGAGAAATGGCTTCCTTCTTGCCACTCTTCCATAAAATTTGTGCAGTAAACGACTGATTGTTGTCCTATGGACAGATTCTCCCACCTCAGCTGTAGACCACTGCAGTTTATCCAAGAAGATCATGGGCCTCTTGGCTACATCTCTGATCAGTATGAGCTGAAAGTTTAGGGGGACGGCCTGATCTTGGTAGATTTGCAGTGGTCTGATCCTCCTTCCATTTCAATATTATAGCTTGCACAGTGCTCCTTGGGATGGCTAAACTTTGGGAAATTTTTTCGTATCCAAATCCAACTTTAAACTTCTCCACAACAGAATCTCGGACCTGCCTGGTGTGTTCCTCGTTCTTCATTATACTCTCGGCGCTTTAATCAGACCTTTGAGACGGTCAGAGTGCAGGTGCATTAATACAGGGACTTGATTACACACAGGTGGATCAAATTTATCATCGTTAGTCATTTACATCAACATTGAATTCATTGATTCAGAGATCCTCACTGAACTTCTGGACAGAGTTTGCTACACTGAAAGTAAAGGAGCTGAATAATTTTGCACACCCACTTTTTTTTTATTTGTAAAAAAAGTTAAAAATATTCAATAAAGTGTGTTCCACTTCATGATTGTGTCCCACTTATTGTTGATGCTTCACAAGAAATTACAGTTTTATATCCTTATGTTTGAAGTCTGAAATGTGGCAAAAGGTCACAAAGTTCAAGGGGGCCAAATAGTTTCCCAAGCCGCTGTACATTCCTATGTGACTTAAAGTATCCGAAGGGGCCTAACCAACTTTCATGAAAATGTGTGTGCGATACAATTGGCAATCATACCTATGCACGCAAAAGCGTCACTCATGTGGGTGAAAGCTTACGAAGCGTTGCTTTTTTTCCTTTTGTTTGTTTTTTTGTTTTGTTTTCAGCCATTTGCTCCAGGCAGGGCGTCTTTCACAGCGTGAGCATTTTTTACGAGGGACCTTTTATGTATCCCTGAGCAATTTTATGTTGGTGAGACACTAGATGCAAGTACCAATAAGTTAGCTCGTGCTACTGCAGCTAAAATAAAAATTATTAACAATTTCAGCAGCTTTGGCTTACCGTTGATTTGAAATTTAATGGCGCCTTGGAAGAAATAGATTTTACAGCTAACATTAGCGTCTTTTGTTTGACCTTATCAGGTACTTCCCCCTGTGAGCACAGCAATGTGTATTGGTAACCCAACAAGCTACAAGGAACTTGTAAGCATCCAAACTTTTATGAAATGAAATGATCTGCATTTATATAGCGCTTTTCAAGTCATTGAAGACTTCCGAAAGAGCTTCACATTTTACCCATTCACACACACTCACACACCAATAGCGGCCGTGCAGCCATGCAAGGCGCCAACCTGCTTATTGGAGGCATTAGGGGTTCAGTGTCTTACCCAAGGACACTTCGACATGTAACACATAGGAGCCGGGATTAGAACCTGCGATCTCTTGATGCCCGGACGAGCTAATGCTGCCCCAGCTTTTATATCAGAACTGGTGTGTGGTGGTACTCTATTTACATTTGAGTGGTACAGATCATATGGACTGAAGTCAGGGTGACTAGATGATTTCGTTAGCACTGTGAACATGTCAGAGGAAGACGTTATGGGGGGTAGCTAGCCCTGCTATCCTCAGTTTCTCCAAATAGCTCTTTGTGCTTTCCGACAAGGTAAGTCACCTCATCTGACAGCTACACCCACGTGGAATATTGTTTACTACAATTTAATGCTCTCTGTCATGGCGTCGATACCTTTCGTCACGTGGTTATTGTCACGTATGTGCAAAGGTTTAATAAGTAGCAAGAAAGTTTATTGTATGCCTTTAATAAAAAACAGATTAGGCCTAGAGGGCACACACATTTGCGTAAGAAATGATTATGGAAAGCAGAAAATAAGTGGTTTCACGCCTTGTTTGCAAATGTTATCATTTTGCTTACACGCACCGGGGGAACCTGTCTACCCTGTACTCCATGTTGACTCTGCCCAAATTTTGCTGCACCCCTCGCGTGCTGGTGCACAAACGGGCTCTTTAGCACATCAGCGCCGACTTTTCCCGTGCATTGGCTAATTGTGAAATGCATCAGAGCTAAAGCTCAGAGCACTTCGCCCATTCTTCTATAAATAATATGGGGAGGATAAATGCATTATTAAAAGTACACTAACACGAGAGCAGAGTCTGAAAAGAGACGGTGATAGCAAAAGACCTGCAAATGGACACTCGTTTTTCAGGAATCTTTGTTTGAATTGCAAAAAAAAAAAAAAACCGTTTGGAACAAAATTATACAAAATAATAGTAGCTTAGTATTGTGTCAAAGGGAACCTAATTTATTATTTTTGGGGGGAGAAGTCAGTTTGGGAGATTTTACTTGAGTAGCACTTTAAGACAACAATCATTGGGCATATTTGCATGAAGGAAATGGTTGGATCGAGATTTATTTGTTTTTTTTTTCAGACCATTCAACAAAATCTATTTACATGACTCGTGACAACCTGTATACATGTTAGGGAATAATGCAAGAGACAATATTATGCAAACCTTTGCAATAAAATAAAAGTTACTACAAACAATGAAGTATTGTAATGGGTTCCTCCTAACTGTCCTTTGTCCCGTGTGTTTTACAAGTTGTGCTTCTAAGCATGGACTTTTGTATGTACCGATAGAATTGTGGTAATTTTGGTGTATTGACAGAAAATTAAACTGTCATAGAGAACTCAACATATTCATGGAATGTTTTTTTGGCGTATTAGCATACATCATTTGTTTCTGTACAACAAGACCAAAGTCCCTTTTCAGCATCAAAAAAGAATAAACATATCCGAAAAAAAAATAATCAAATGGTACTTTTTGGGGTCACTGCACTGAAAACAATTTATTTAAAACAGGCTTGAACAAACACATTTGAATATAGAAGTAGTCATATTGTGAAAGGACTAAACTTAACTGGAGAATTTGGAGTCCAAATAAGAGCATACACTGACTTCTGTGGCCGTTTACATGGCCTCACTTAACGACAATATCCACAATGTTCCAATCTCAATCAGACTATTCCCTGCATGTCAACTTCCAATTTCAATGGAAAGTGCAGTCAGTACAAGTAATAAAATCATGTCAAAAGAATCACAAACTCTAGAGTTGGTGTGAGTTAATCTTCCCAACGATGCCAAGAATTTAAAATACGTTGCCCATGTTGGTGGGCAAACTAAGATTATGAGAGTAACTACATACATAATTACATAACTTTATTAAAATCACCTTTAGTTTTTAGAGAGTTTGCAAAAACTCACAATATTTTCATTTGAAATTTTCAAATTTTCCTCAATAATTTTCCATATACAAAATTGCAGCATTTGAAACTTTACAGATTTTTTTCAGAATTATACAAATGAATTTTAAATAAAAGAATGAATTAGCCTAGCAATCCCGTACTCATTGCTGAAGCTGCAAATTGTTATTAATGGTTGATCTGGTATATCAGGCTAGATTTGCCGAGCTAACAATGCGAAGCAAAATGTTCTTGTGTGTGTGTGTCCATGTTGACCCTTTGTCTTTAAAAACACTGCAGCCTACATTCATTGGATTAATGATCAAATAGGCTTTTAGGTCCATTAAAACATGCAGACTCTAGAATGGGTTCGGGATGGGGTGTGAACAGTTAATGGCAGTCAGTAGCATCAGGTCATTGATGCAAATGATCGACCGTCTGGCGACTAATTCTAAAACAATGCACATTGCCTGACAAGAGAATGTATTGATATTGAGTTGAGTCCTGGCCATTCGCCAAAATAAGACCTCACCATTGAAAACACAGTCAGGTGCAACTTTAAATGTCGTCCTATGTGAAATCTTGTGTACATCTATTTAACTCTTCTTTTGATCAATCACGGCAAAGGATGCAAAAATTACGTGAGCGACGTGTTTTTAGTAGCCCAGTTAGAGTTATAAGTGAACACAGGTTTCTAGTTTGACAACAACCTTGAGGTTGATTGAAAAGAAGACACCAAAAAGCCTCAGCGTCCTTTTTTTAAACTGAAGAATAAAGGTATTGTGATGTCTGTTTAACATGTCAACATGCAGGTGGGTTCAATTCTGTGAACATAGAAATATTTGGCTAACATTTATTTCTAGAAATATTGCAAGTACTGTAAAATAAGGACTATAAGCCGCTGCTTTTTTCTCAAGCTTTTAACCCTGCGGCTTATACAATTATGCGGCTAATTTATGCATTTTTTTCAAACGGCCGCCAGGGGCGCCTGAGCAGTGAAGGTAGGAGTATGACATGTGGAATATATGTGACGAGGAAGATGGAGGTTTAATGTAACTTCGCATGGATAAAACAAGCATGTACAGAACCTCATTATAGAAAAAGTGTCAATCGGAACAGGAGGGCTAACTACCATAATGTCTCAAAGAAACTGCATATCCCTTGGCTGATCTTAAATCAGCTTTGTGATTGGTCCAAACAACAAGTGGCTTGGACCTGGCAAAAAATAAAATAAAAATAAAAAACACCAGGCTCGGTACTAGACGTATTATTGGGCTTGGTGCAAGGTTAAGTTTTTGAGTGATGGCATACTTGTAACCCATGCAGTCCTTTGAGAAATTTTGTGATTAAGTGCTGTACAAATAAATGTGACTTGACTACCCCAAATCAATTAAGCTAGGCTGTTCGATTTGTTTTGTCACAACTAGGCATGGATGAGCATCGAATTAGGTTTCGTATCAGTGATGATACAAGCCTTTTAAAATACAGTATTCGGAAAGGAGCCTATACTGTAACTTTTAAATGCCTTTTAAAACTACATTTAGGACCAAGTCGTCAAAAAACACAATTGAAACAAACAAAACCAAAAATAAAAACATCACGCGAGTCAGGAAATTTTAAACAAATGTTGTTCTTTGTTGATTTTCAAAATTACATTTTGGTCTAGCTGAAAACCTACATATATTTATATTTAGCCTACATTTTCAGTTGCATCAAGTTCTTCCCATTGCAATTTACCACTAGGAAACGCTACCTTAATTTTTGCATGGACCATAATAAATCTCCATAACTTAGAGCGCGATGACGCTTCAATAGGACAATGCCATACAAATGTATGCCAACTGCTGTCAATCATGAGGGAAGAAAAAATGCGACGGCAAAACAAAGCCAACAGAGAGCAGGGTCAGAGGCCTTTTAGGCAGATTTGTTGTGAAATATGACAACAATTTTAAGCATTTACAAGCACTTCAATTAAAATATTCAGTCCTTGAAAACAATACATTTCAAGCATTTTCAAGGATTTCAAGCACTCGTATTAACCCTGAGCTTTAGTCTTGTAAAAGGTTGGGACACGGCACATTTTTTAAGTGATTACAAAATATTGGAGGGGAGAAAACAATGACTCCTTGATATTGGTGAGACACCTCGCCTTTATTCCTGCCAATTCCTGCTAATTTTTCAAACTAGAGTTGATGTTCCATTACATGTTGAGGACCCCCAAATTCCACCCAAGCACCCCGAAAAAGCATAGCTTTTAAAAACATTTTCCTTAATAAAATAAAATCCAGTGGATCAGTTTGAAGTGTAATGTTAAGTTCACAAATGGGAATTGATAACCCCAAACAGTGTTGAATGATTCCATATCACTTGAAGTGAAATGAACAAAATAATTAACATGCCAGACACCTTTAAGTCCTCAGCACCCCCAAAGCTCTGAAGCTAAAATGGGGTGACAGTACCTCAAGAGGTAGAGCAGCAATCTAGAGACCAAAAGGTTGCTGGTTCGATTTCCCAGCTAAATGTTGAAGGATCTTTGGGCAAGACACTGAATTTCCTTGCATGGCTGCCTCTGGCCATGGGCGCAACCAGCCTGTTTTGGGGGGTGCTCAAGTGCCCCAAATTGTTTTAGCATATTTAAAACTTTCTTTTCCTGAATAAAAGGACAGAATAGGCTTAAATATGATTAAAAATGCTGAATACATTTTCAAAACAAAAAGAAATTGAAGAACGCAGCTTGAGAAATACTCCACCGCATTTAAATGATTCAGTCCGTTCGTTTACTAGCACCGCTCCTCTTGCGGCCTAGTGGAGGAGTCTGTGTTGTATTACTGTGAGAGAATTTTATACACAACTATTTTACCACCCAATACCAGTGTTTGAAATAACGTCTGTCCAGACGCCTGGGGCATGCATCTTTTACGTCGGGCGTACAACTCACAAAACATCTCTGACCGGGTGGCCGACAACTTTTCAAGAAAAAAAAAAAAATCTTTCATGTTTTTTTTTTCTCCTTCCACATCAAACGCTTGCTTTATTCCAATTTCGAAATCTTCGTTCAGTTTAGTAATTTCGGTTCATTTGGCAATTTGCATACTCGGCAGCCAATCAGAAGCCTGCATCGAATAACTTTGTGCTTCCGGACTTTCCCGAGCGTTATAAGGGCGTGCATTTGTATATCATTATCCAAAGTAGACGCACAGAGAACACAAGAAAAATGGAAAAGTGGTTAGGAATCAAGACAAAACCTCAGCCCCAGAAGAAAGATTCAAAAGAAGCTAACAAAATTGATGACGCTACAAAACGTAAACGTACAATAAAAGCATCGTGGAATGAGTTCACGTGGCTTGTAGCAGACGACGCAACATAAACATTGCATGAATGAAGATGAGTAAATACAGGTACATACTGATGGCAGATGGAAAACAGCAATGTCATATACGTGCAATGAATGTTATAAGTAGATTTATGATAAACTTAAATTTAAAGTGTTGTCCTGTTATATATTCTGATTATCAATCCTTAATACTTTGCAACAATGTTTTTTGTTGTTTTTTTGCGATTAGTCATCTTATTGCAATTCAAGTTGTGAAAAATGAGGCAGGCAACTTTTCAGAGTTGTCTGCCCTGGTGTCCGGAAACTTTTTGTCATGAGTTTCAGACACTGCCAATACCGTGGATTTTTTTTATCATCAACAGTTATTAGTCCTTGTTTTAGCAGTATTGAATCAAATGCAACAATGATCAGCCTAGCTTAATTGTTGCGTATAAGTAAACTATGTGTAAGGGTATCCTCCCAAACTGAGAGTCTTTTCCACAGTGACTACTGTATTAAGAAATACACAAAATAATGTATACCGTTGTCAGTGCTAGGCAGTGGATCGGTTTGAACTGTAATGTGATGTTCAGAAATATGAAGTGACACTCCTAAACAGGGGCAGCATGGCGACACAGTGGTTAGCGCGTGTGCGGCAAAGTTCTGAGGTCATGAGATCGAACCTCCTGTGTGTTTGCATGTTCTCCCCGTGCTTGCGTGGGTTTCCTCCGGCCACTCCGGTTTCCTCCCACATTCCAAAAACATGCATTTCAGGTAAATTGGCCGGTTCAAATTGTCCCTAGTTGTGAATGAGCGAGCGAATTGTCTGTCCCTGTGTGCCCTGGGACTGGCTGGCAACCATTTCAGGGGGTCCCCTACCCACTGCCCGAAGATAGCTGGGATTGGCTCCAGCACCCCCGCTGTCACATACGGTAATTGATTGTGCCTGCGCAGCAGACGCGTTATTGCGGTAGAGCGAGACCGCGTGGTGTTGGGAAGATGTTTGTAACCGAGTGAAGAAGCTATATTGTATTCTGTAAATAAACAAAGTTCATGTTGAGTTTAAAGAGGACTCTGTCCATATTTTACATGGTGTCAGAAGTCTGAAAGGATCCAGACAAAGAGACAGGTCATAATGGCCAAGTTTAATCCTCCAACGAACTTTGCTTTCGAGAAACCATTAGAATGGCCGGACTGGAGGCAGCGTTTCGAGCGCTACAGAATTGCTACAAAACTAAACAAAGACGATGGACAAGTAAGCTGCTTGATATACGCAATGGGAAGCGAGGCAGAGAATGTGTTCAAGTCTTTTGTTTTTGCTAATGACGGTGAAGAGGATAATAATGACGTTGTGCTTAAGAAGTTTGATGACTACTTTGTTCTGCGGAGGAATATCATCCACGAACACGCGTGTTTTCAGAAGCCTGGGTAGAGGGCAGAAAGCTTCATAGGGGCTTTATATGAACTATCAGAACACTGTGATTTCGGCAAGAGCCGTGAGGAAAACATCCGAGACCGGATAGTTATTGGAATATTGGACAAGGAAGTGTCGCGTAGGCTTCAGTTGATGGAAGGCCTGACGTTGACTCAGACTGTGCAAGTAGTTCGACAGGCGGAAGAGATTACTGCGCACGTCATAATGCAAGGAGAAGCAGTAGGGATGGTGCATGAAGTTACAAGGCAGAGATACAGATACCCAAAGTCTAAACCACAAGGTGGGTAGAAAGACAGAAAATGGGGAAATGTAAGAATATGTCCTAAATGTGGAAAAAACACAGCATAACAAAGATGAAAGCTGCCCTGCTAAGAAATCTACCTGCCATATCTGTCACAAAGCCGGGCACTGGGCTAGAGTGTGCAGGAATAAAAAGCAAGTGAATGAGATTAGTGAGCGGGCAGAACAGTCAGGAAAACCCGAGCAGTCAGCCTACTTCCTGGGTGCTGTGACACATGTGGAAAATGTAAAAGAACAATGGTCAGTTGAGCTCCAGCTAAATAATAAGCCAATAATGTTAAAACTCGACACAGGGGAAGATGTGAATGTAGTCAGCGAGGCGACGTACAACACATACACTCCAGAAAGTGTGTTAGAGCCACCAGACATTCCACTGGACGGCCCAGGTGGAGAGCAAAATTGTTTGGGGAGGTTCCAGGCCACAGTAACCTACAAAGGAAAATAATATCCACTAACAGCCTATGTAGTAGAGGGGATCACTAATAATATCTTAAGTCGCTCAATGTCAGTGAAAATGAATCTTGTGAGGAGAATAGACAAAATCAGTTTGAACATTCAGCAACACGCAGACTATGGGACATTGAAAACAGAGCCAGTGAGAATACAGCTTAAAGACAATGCCCAGCCGTATGCTGTACATACTGCACGCCGAGTACCACTCCTGATGCTCCAGAAGGTAAAAGAAGAGCTAAAGAGAATGGAGAGTAATGGCATCATTGAGCCCGTGACACAACCTACTGAGTGGTGTGAACCTATGGTCCTTGTCTCAAAGAAGAACACAGACAAAGCTCGCATATGTGTTAATCTCAAAAGACTGAATGAATCTGTCAAAAGGGAGCGGTACATCCTACCTACTGTGGATGAGATAACAGCCAAGCTAAGGGGAGCAACTGTTTTTTCATCACTCGATGCAGCCAGCGAGTTTTGGAAAATTCCACTGAATCCAGACAGCATCAAGCTCACGACCTTTATAACTCCATTTGGTCGGTACAGCTTCAAACGCTTGCCATTTGGAATTACTAGTACACCTGAAATCTTCCAGAGGAAGATGATGGAGACTTTACAAGGGTTGCAAGGTGCAGAGGTCTTCATGAACGATATTTTGGTCGACGGGAGCAATATGGAGCAACACAACAGACGTCTCAACAAAGTGATGCATCGTATTCAGTCAGCTGGATTTAATCTGAATAAGGACAAGTGCTCCATTAGGCAAAGCCAACTAAAGTTCCTCGGGCATCTCATCGAGAAGTCAGGGATTTGACCTGATCCTGAGAAGGTTGCAGCAATTCGGAAAATGCCACCTCCAGGAAATGTCACTGAGCTAAAGAGAATCCTGGAAATGGTGGCTTTCCTTGGCAGGTACATTCCCAACCTCTCTACTGTGGGGCAGCCGCTCCAGGAGTTTCTGAAAGATAAGAATTACTGGACGCGAGTACATGCTCAACAGACAGCCTTCGAAAACATAAGGGTATTACTGACGACTGCACCCGGTGCTGGCCTACTATGATGTCACCAAACTCACGGTCAGCAGATGCTAGCAGTTTTGGACTGGGGGGTGTGCTGTTACAACTTCATGGAGAACAGTGGAAACCAGTGGCATACTGCTCCAGACGACTATCTGATGCAGAAACACGTTATGCCCAGATAGAAAAGGAGTGTCTGGCAGGTGTGTGGGCATGTGAAAAGTTTGACAGATACCTAAATGGCCATAAACGTTTCAGGTTAGTGACAGATCACAAGCCGTTGGTACCTCTTATCAACAGTGAGAGCTTGGAAAATGTTCCTCTCAAATGTCAGCGTCTACTGATGAGGCTCATGAGATTCAGCGCGGTGGCCGAGTATGCACCAGGTAAAACTCTTGTGGTAGCAGACACACTGTCACGCAGCCCACTGACATGCAGTGAAGGGGATGTGGATACACACAGTGATGTAGACTGCTATGTAGCCTCAGTAGTCGGGGGAATACCGGCTTCTCCAAAGAGACTTGAAAACATGAGAAATGTCACTGCAACTGACACATTACACCTTGTCAGTAAGCTTATCAGGTCAGGGTGGCCGGAACACATAAGTAGCATCCCTTTGGACGCGAGGGAGTACACTAAAGTGAAGTCGGAGCTCTCCGTTGAAGGCGGCCTAGTCTTAAGAGGGTGCAGGATTGTCGTGCCACGTTCTATGAGAGCCGAAATTCTGGAGAAGCTACACCCGGGACACCAAGGCCTGATCAAATAGAGAGAGAGAGCCAAAACATCAGTGTAGTGGCCAGGGCTGTCCAAGCAGTTAAAGGGCACAGTGATGTCATGCCAAGTGTGTCTGGAAATGAGAAGGAAACAACAAAAAGAACCTCTTATCTCCACTACCTGATTGACCTTGGCAAAGAATTGCATTAGACCTGTGCGAAGACAAGACACCACAACTACCTGATAATATCAGACTACTACTCTTGATTCCTGGAAATACTGCACCAGTCCTCAACCACTAGTTCACACATAATTGAGAATCTAAAAGAGTGTTTGCTAGATTTGGGGTTGTTGACCAGGCAGTTAGCGATAACGGTCCACAATTTGCCAGTGCAGAGTTTCAGAATTTTGCAAAAGAGCTGGATTTTGAACATATAACATCCAGTCTTTATCATCCTCAAGGCAATGGACATGCCGAAAGAGCAGTACAGGTTGCTAAGGAAATCCCGAATCAGAAAGATCCATTGCTAGCCCTGATGATCTACAGATCCACTCCATGTTCCACCACAGGCTACAGCCCAGTTGAACTGCTAATGGGAAGGAGGATCAGGACGACAGTTCCAACCTTGGAGAAGAATCTCCTGCCCAGATGGCCCAGCAGGAAAACGGTAAAAGTGAACGACGCCAAGCAGAAAGCAGTGCAAGCTCACTACTTCAACCGCCGTCACGGAGCCAGACTCCTACCTGCTCTACAACCAGGAGCAACGGTCTACATCAGGCTGGTCCAAGAAAAATCATGGTCTAGACCAGCAGTGGTCTCAGGAGAGGCTTCTACAAGTAGATCCTACAATATCACCACCCAAGACGGTGCTGTTCTACGGCGGAATCGTCGTCATCTCCTGACATCGTCAGCTTTACGCCGCATCACAACCATCATCTACAGAAAGTGATGAAGTGCAGTTACAGGCTACCATTCAAGAAGAGACTGTCCCTCCAGTCCAGGCTATGGGTCCATCCGACACACCTCCACCATGACAGATTGTGACAAGGTCTGGAAGGGTGTGTAAGCCTGTTAAGACTTGACCAGTGAATGAGTTAGAATTCATTACGGCCTTTGGGGGGGTTAAGAAATGGAAGAGACAATACACACAGGGGACTAATTGTTCTTGCTCAGATGATAATGCTGTGAAAAGAAAAACAAAGAAAAAAAAGAAAAAAGAAAAGAAAAACATTGTCCCAGAAATGTGAGTTGTGACCAAATGTTATGATTGAAATGACATATTGTTTGCACATTGTAGTTGCAATTACTGCTTTGAATCTAAAACAGTGACTTGAATGCCAATTTCATTTAGCAATGTGCAATTGACCGTTGATTGTTTGATTTATTGTTATTAATAATTTTCCCTGTGGTAAGATAATGTCAGATCTACCGATTATTGTTTTAGACAGCTTTGTGATGCTGCTATTTGTTTCTTTCAAAAGAAAAAAAGGGGGGGTGTCATATACGGTAATTGATTGTGCCTGCGCAGCAGACGCATTATTACGGTAGAGGGAGACCGCGTGGTGTCGGGGAGATGTTTGTAACCGAGCGAAGAAGCTATATCGTGTTCTGTAAATAAACAAAGTTCATGTTTAGTTTAAAGAGGACTCCGTCCATCTTTTACACCCGCGACCCTACTGAGGATAAGCGGTGCAGATAATGGATGGATGAAAATTTAATAAATTAACCAGGCAGACACTCTGGGTGCTCAACACCCCCAAAGTTTTTATCCCAAAATCGCCCCTGCCTCTGGCTATCGGTGTGAGTTCGCGTGTGAAAGGTTAACTGTGAAGTACATTGTGAAGCACTTTGGAGGTCTTCAGTGACTTATTGAAAGCGCTACAGAACATACAGTCCATTTACATTTTTAACACTAAACTGCTCATGTGTTCATCTTACCGGTGCAGTGATCCAAAGGCCCAGTATCGAGGTCGGTCCCGGTGAACACCGAGCGCAGGTGAGGGTTAGTCTCCTCCAGGGCCGAGCAGAAATCGGCAAAGTGGTCCCGATCCTTGCGGAGCAGGATCTTGACGAGGAGCTGCACTTTTTCTGCACCGGAGGAAGCGCATGCTCCACCGCCTCCGCAACCCAGCTCGTGTCGCTCGGCAGCGCTTAATGTTCCTCCACGGGACAGAACCTCCACGAGCTGGTCGACGTTGGTGACGGACTCGGCCAAGTTAGGGTGACACTTCTCCAGAAACTCCTTATGTCGCGGGTCCATTGCTCCTACACGTCAGCCTCGTTTCAGTTCTCGGTAGTTATATAATTCTGTTAGGGACGTTCGAAGCTTTCAGACTCAAAAAATAATCAAAGAAGGCGAAACGACCTGGTTCTGCTAGACGACGAGTAGCCATGTTTGTTGACGGCGCCGAGATGACACGTTTTTCTCCCTGTCTCTTTTCCTCTGCCCGGGGAGAAGTCGTAGTTAAAGCCTCGATCGCTCCGCGCTACGAATCCCTTGCGAGTTGTTCGGACATGTTGAAAAGTAAAGAAAAGGTATTGTGGACTCCACTTGAGAAACGAAAGAAGAGTTCGAGCTGAAGAGGGAGGAGGAGAAGCGCTCATGTTTCGGAGCACAGGACTTTTTTAAAGTGGGCGGAGCCTGGTGGTTGGACGCACCTGGTTCGCCACGCACGAGATTGTCAACACTGCATAGAAATACAATATATCGGAGTATTCCCACATGCGGCCCGCGGGTCGGATTAGGCCCACGGACAGAATAAATCCAGACTGCGAGACGACGTTGAGAAAATTGCGAGAGAAAAATGAGCCGTGGTTTTTAATAGGTCCACTTAATGTCACCAAAACACTCACAAAGGCACTGTGGTTGTAATGATTTCTCGCTCTTTCTCTCCAGTTTCTCAGTATATTTCTCTCCCTCGCTCCTGTTTTTATACCTTGTTCTCTCTTTCTCACTGCTTCTCTCTCTCTCTCTGTGGTTCTCTTGATATCTCCCTCTCTCTCTTTTTCCCACTCTTTCTTCCCCTCTCTTTTCCTCTCTCTCTCTCTCTCTCTCTCTCTTTATTTCTTTCTTTCTTCACATAATTCTGCCAGAGACTTGGTAGCCTGAATACATGCTGGAGAGAATTGTATGTCTCACTCTGTTTCTATTCCTCTCTTTCTTTCTTTCTTTCTTTCTTTCTTTCTTTCTTTCTTTCTTTCTTTCTTTCTTTCTTTCTTTCTTTCTTTCTTTCTTTCTTTCTTTCTTTCTTGCTTTCTTGCTTTCTTGCTTTCTTGCTTGCTTGCTTGCTTGCTTGCTTGCTTTTTTCTTTCTTTCTTTTTCTAATTCTCTCTTTCTTGCTCTTGCTTATTCCCTCTTTTTCTCCCTTTCTTTCTCTCTCTCTCAACCCCTGCCACACGATACCTGCAGAGAAACAGAAAGAGGAAGAGAGGAGTACAAAATCTCCAGAACGTAACAAATAAACATGACTTGATTTGACTGGCCCCAAGCTTGTCAGGGTGAACAGAATAGAAATGGGATATTGAAGATTTGTCTGAGAAAAACGAACGTGGGACCCACGAGAGCTTTTCCAGTATATAACACTCCCAGTCATTTAGAACCTGCTGTGCTGCTGGATACCCACCAGTTGACCACACACCATATTTGCCGGGTGATCCACCACAAAGAGGTGGAGTCGATGGGACCTGGGAGGACAGAGAATGCTGGCAGAAACGTGTTTCAAGAGGTAGACCTTCTTTCCCGGCCTGTAGTCAGGAGCAGGGACATGGCGAAGATTGGCAAGCATCTGGTTGCGGGCATTGGTCTGAGAGAGAGCAGGCCAAACCTCATGCCAGACCCAATGAGCCCATTCTCAATGTTCCTGGATGGAAAATACGCCCACAGATCTCTCCTGATTTGGGAACGGGGTGCTCGTGAGCATTGGCCCCAATGAAGGGAGACATCCCCATCGCGATGACACCAGGGTAATTTGGTTGTACTCAATCAATGGAAGGTGAGCGCAGGGTGGACTCCAAGTCCTGGGTAGCCCGCTATGTCTGACCATTGGTCTGTGGATGGTAACCAGGGAACGGACTGGAAGTGATTCCCACAGCTTGGTAGGAGGCTCTCCACACCAGGGAGGTGAACTACAGCCCGCGATCAGAGACAATGTGAGTGGGGAGACCATGAAGCCTGAAAACATGCTACACAAGCAAGTTTTTTGAACGTGGGACGAAATCAACAGACTTGGAGAATCGGTCCACAGCGGTAAGGACCACAGTGTACCCTCCCGGTGACGAAGTTCACCACGATTTGGGACCAGGGACAAGGCCTCAGCACACTGGCAGGTGGACGCTGGGAAGCCTTGCCTAGCACCCACAGACAGATCAGGCTGGGATGAAATCCTTGATGTCTTGAACCATGGTCTCCCATCAGAAACGCTGTTTAGAAGGCTCATCATCATAGTCCTGTTAAGCGGGGGATAGTTGACAGGAGAACATGGATGATGGATTTTTTTTTGGGGGGCCAAATCAGAACTATTAACTGTGCAAAAGGACTTAATAAGAAAATATTTTCTTTCAACTTTGTATGGTCACCTCAGACGATGCACACCACGTGTAAGGTAAAACTGTAAAACATGTTTTCTGTGCTACAGTAAATATATTGCTTGTTTGCTATGCCAATCAAATGATGATGACGATATAGGTCCATTTATTTGTAAATCTGACTGTGCCTCAATAGACAATTACTGTAAGTCCTTTAAGAGCAAAATGTGCAATTCTAAAATATGAGAACATGTAGTCCTCAGTCCCTTCTTGCTTGGGGCCCCAGGGAACCTTGGTACGCCACTATTGTTCACAAAATCTTTCAGTCTATGGAATACCAAAACATTAAAGCCCCACTCTGTAACATTTCACCACTGGAGGGCACTGTTGTCTAATGGGAAGGAAATACAGTGCCAAATGATCACTGCATAGCAGTAATATGCCAGACAAACATGGCAGCCACTAATAGGAAGGGATTCCACTATGTAAAAGAAATACAAGTGTCTCAACTTAAGATTTTTTTAAAAGTAAAAAATAACATTTGTATGATAGTCCATGTTTTTTTTACTGAATGAGATTTGTTTTGTTCGACTGTGAGACAATGATTATTACACACTGTGCCTTTAAAGGGGTGCTTCTTAATTATTTAGTCATTTAGCAATCACATTATATTGGTAGGGACAAAACAACAATCGCTAGATATTGATGGAAACACGTCACCTTTGTCGATGCCAAATCTACACCTTTCGGCACATTTTCTCAGAAAAAAACGCAAGCATCTCATCAGAGTGATTGGGTTGTGATGTTTTCAGGTGAAAGTTTAATTCATTTGGCTTCATGCTCCCCGCTGCCAACATTTTTAACATAACAAGGACAACTGTCTTTGCTCGCCTCCCTCCGTAATCGCAGTAAATTGCTACATACGCTTCATCACATCTTAGCTTTCGGGGCGAGACTTTTGTTTGTCTCTTTGCCCTGTATCTCTTCGCCTGTCCCCGCACCCATGTTAAATATTTTTCTCATGAGGTCACTTGAGGGTCTGCTATACTTTGTGTCTACACTTCCTACTGAATGTTTATACTATGTGTTTAATGCACTGCGTGAAGGCTAAACCAAACAAAACACTCTGCCAATAAAAACGCCAATGCGCCCTAATATAGTTGAGGGCAATTGCACCTTATTCTAAGAAAGTTTAAAAAAAAGTTTTCTAAAGTCAAAAATGCATGCACCCCCACACCGGAATGTGGGAGGAAACCGGAGTGCCCGGAGAAAACCCACGCAAGCACGGGGAGAACATAAAAACTCCACACAGGAGTTTCGATCTCATGACCACAGAACTGTGCCGCAGACGCACCGCCGTGCTCCCCTCTATATATATATATATATATATGTAACCGCGCTGTACGTGTCCCACCAAAGATCCACATTCACGCTGGACTGGATGATGAGGTTTTTATTATTACAGTTTCTGCAAATGGATGAGTCACAACATTAGCTTTTTCTGCTGGGTCTGATCTCTTTGATCTCTTTGTAGTACTCTGGTTAAACTAACAACAAAGCATATCAAAGAGCTTTCTTTTCACTTTACAGAAAATACATTTTAGAATATCACAATACATTTTTAAATCTTTACATTTTAGCAAGACACTGTTAACAAGAGATCGTATAGTGGATTTTTAACGTTTACAATGAATTCAACATGTTTTTCTTTGCTCTGAATTTTAACCAACATCATCCTTTTTTATATGTACATGAGAAAATAGGAATAAAAACAATAATGAGTATAAAAATTGGTACAATTTACCTGCAAATGGATGAGTCACAACATTAGCTTTTTCTGCTGGGTCTGATCTCTTTGATCTCTACAAGGGGAATTAATATTTAGTAAAACAGAAACAACACGAGAATAAACCTAAACAGCTTGACAATATCAATCACATTACTATGCATGGTGAGAGATTTGTCAGCTGGGGTTGTAATGTTTAAAATTAACTTAATTTGTGGAGCACCAAAAGATATGTCTTACCTTTGTAGTACTCTGGTTAAACTAACAACGAACCCCGCCTCCGGGTCACATGTTAGAAGCCAAAACCAAACCCCACCCCATACCAGCAGATGGCACTGTTGGACTCAGCATTGCAGGACATTTACCAAAAACTATACACATATTTTAGCAGGAATTTCAATAAAATAAAAGTTATTATTACACCCGTTACATACACCCCCCTGAAATTCTGCTAAATATGGGAGTGCTACACTAAACAGAAAAAAAAATCACAGCCAAAACGGCAAATACTGATGAAAAAGACATGAAAACTGGTACAGTATCACAAGGAACAAACTGAAGTGCATGTCAGTTCTAAAACTCTCCCAAAAAAGGAGTGTGAAAAGAAAGGAGGCGATCAAACTCCTAACTAAGCACAGACTCAAAGATGCCTGTTACATCTCTGAAATATCAAACATTGTTCCTGTAGTTGTAAGTGCTCACATAGGCACAATTCTTGTTTCTTACTCAAGCTTTGTTACTTAAACTGAAAGTGTATCTCTACTGAACTTAAATTAGGAACTAGCAGATATCGCAGACAGAGGAGTGTCACCTACCAACTGGTCATTCATCTGACAAATTAGACGACTAGGAGGCCTGATGGACTGGCGGACCCTAAGACCATAACGGTCAGGTTGAGCACAATTAACCTGAGCTTGAAGGTCTGGGACTGTCAAGTCTAAACAGTCAGTATTAGGGGAGTCTGCGTCCGGATAGTCAGTGTTAAATGGGGTCTCGTCTGGGAGGCCCATACCCAAAGGGATCATGTTTTCAGAGCACTGTGATGGGCTTTCCGTATTGTCACTTGAAGTATGGTCAACATCTTGTTCGGGGATGTGCTGACTTCCTCGACTGGATGTATCAACTGTGAGAGAGTCGGACTGGGCATCAGATCTGCTGTCTAGTGAGTTATCCTCCACTTCTGGATGAACTTGCTCTTCACCTGCCTGTATCACCCAGTTTACTGTACGGACATCACTGTCTTCAACCGCGTCAGGTAAATCAGGGCATACATCACTTCCGTGCATAGCAGCGTCACACCCTGAGTGTTCAGATTCGCTGGCCAGATCATCCTCACAGGGCAAGAAGCTAACAGAGAGCAGCAAATTCCTGTGAACTACCTTCTCTTTGCCCGTCAGACAATCCTTGACTCTATAGACATTGAGATCAGGCTTGACTGATATGACTTCATACGGGGTCGACTCCCACTTATCTGCAACTTTGCGTTTCCCCGGGACACCTCTGTTGGCGATCAACACCCGGTCTCCCACGACGAGGGGTGATCCTTTGGCCCTACGGTTGTACAGCTTGGCATGGCGAGTCTGTTCTCTGAGAGTATTCCTCTGTACAATCTGAGCAGCTTCATGTAGATCTTTCTTCAGATGGCGTACAAAGTCAGAATAGCTGACAACAGCATCATTGGTATTTGCATGTTGAAACATGACATCGACAGGGAGACGAGGGATTCTACCAAACACTAGGTAAAACGGTGCAAACCCTGTTGTCTCATGCTCTGTGCAGTTATAGCAGAATGTGAGCTGCTGCAGCATTTGTGGCCACTTTGCTTTGGGCTGAGGGGGAAGGGTTCTGATCATATCTCCCAATGTTCGGTTAAATCGTTCTGCAATTCCATTTCCCATAGGGTGGTACGGAGTCGTATGGGATTTCTCCACCCCTGCCATCTCTAGAAGCTCTTTGATCAGTTTGCTCTCAAAATTAGCTCCCTGATCAGAGTGGATACGCCGTGGGAAACCATAGACAAGGAAGAAATCCTGCCACAGACGGCGAGCAACTTGTTTGGCGGTTTGATTCCTGCAAGGGAAGGCATGCGCCATCTTGGAGAAATGATCAGTTACGACCAGGACATCTACAGACTTGTTCTCTTGCTCAGCAGTCCAAAAGTCTATACAGACCAACTCCATAGGCTCAGAGGTGACTATGTTCTTGAGTGGTGCACGGTTGTGTGGTTCCGGTGTTTTCCCTACTACACAGCGCTGACAGGATTTAACATAATTCACAACATCACGTTCCATGCCATTCCAGAAGAATCTTTGCCTCACCAGAGACAAAGTACGGTTCTGGCCTTGGTGACCTGCTGAGTCATGTAAACCTTGAAGGACTTTCTGTTTCAATGAATCAGGCACCACAAACTGGAAGATTTTCTTGGCCATGTGAGGATCTTTCCTTATTTTGTAGAGCATGCCATTCTGTATGGTGAGTCTGCTCCAATGCTTCAGTAGTTTCATCACACTAGGCGACTCGACAGCTCTCTCACGCCCGGTAGGTCTCTTGTGTCTATGCACAAAGTACATGGTTCTGCTTATTGTGTTGTCCTGTTCTTGTAAACCAACTAGCTGACTCTGTGGGAGTGCTGTTGACTGATCTCCCTTCTGCAGAAGATTGAAGTTGGCATCTGTTCCCATCACTTGACCCACGCCACCAGTGGACTGAGCATTGAGGACAGCAGCAACTTCTTCTGATGTCACAGAACCATTGGAGCCTGATGGAATTGCCCTTTTTACTGACTCGTCTGATGTCCCAGCACTCTCGTCTACAACAGCGTGACAATTGTTGGATACTCTGAACACCTCTTGCACAGTACTGTTGTTCACCCCGTTGACTTGGTCCAAGAGCGAGGTATAGGGCTCGGTAACAAGGCAATGACCCACACATGACCGTACAAATGGCTCACGGCTCAGAGCGTCGGCTACGATGTTCTTTGGGCCGGGAATGTACTTCAGGTCAAAATTGTATGCAGCTAGCTTCGCTACCCACCGCTGTTCACACGCATCAAGTCTTGGTTTGGTCAAAATGTATGTCAGTGGGTTATTGTCGGTCCACGTGGTAAAGTGTCTTCCTTTCAACCAATGGCTGAATTTATCACATACCGCCCATTTCAAGGCAAGAAATTCGAGCCTGTGTGCAGGGTAGTTGAGCTGGGAGCGAGAGAGCGTCTTACTTGCAAAGGCGACTGGTCTGGCTACTTTTCCACCAGGTGGCAGCTGTGACAGGACTGCTCCAATCCCATCAAAGGATGCGTCGACAGCCAGAATAAACGGCGCATCAAAATCTGGGTGGGCCAGAGTGACACCTGTCACGAGGTCGTGCTTCAGTGCTACAAAGGCGTTCTGGCATGCATCGGACCAATCTGCAGGCGTCAGCTTCACTTGACCTTTCTTGCGGGCTCTCTTGCGCTTATGCTTGTCACCAGATTCAGATGTGAGCCTGAACAGAGGTTTTGCCTTCGCAGAACATGCTTCAATGAAGCTTTGGAAATACATCACCATGCCTAGAAAAGATCTGATTTTACTAGGGCATGGCGTCTTGCCATCCGACTCCATTAGATCAGCGACTTGTACGTCATTTATCGCTCTCACCTTCTCGGGGTCAGTCCGAATTCCATCCTCACTGATGACATGCCCAAGAAATTTCACAGTCCGTCTGAGGAAAAAACACTTTTTGGGTGCGAGCTTGAGGTTGTGTTCCTTGAGGCGAGTAAACACCATCTGCAGGCGTTGGAGTGCAACTTCCTCTGTAGGGGCAAACACCATCAGATCGTCGAGGTAACATAATAGGCTCATGAAATTCTGATCACCGAATATCGACATCATCATCCTCATAAATGTTGCTGGGCTGTTGCAAAGTCCCTGAGGGAGCCGGTTGTACTCGTGAAGCCCAAATGGTGACGAGAATGCCGTGTACTTTTTGTCATCAGGGTGCAAGGGGACATTGTAGTAGCCTGACGTCAGGTCCATTGTGGAGAAAAAGGCATTTCCCCCAAGTGCGGCCAAAGCATCAGCTTGATGCGGTAGTGGGTAGGCATCCTTTATGGTTCTTGCATTAAGCCTTCTGAAATCAGTACATACCCTTAGTTCTCCATTCCGCTTCCATATGAGAACAAGCGCAGATGCATAGTCGCTAGTTGACTTCTGAATAATTCCTTTCTCTTCCATCTCGTTCAGAGTCGTCCTCAGTTTTTCATACTGACTTGGTGGTATACGTCTGTAGGGTAGACGGAATGGCTTATCATCAACAAGGTGGATACGATGTACAAACTCTTTGGCCTCTCCACAGTCCATCTTATGGCGAGAGAAGATTGACTCGAATTGTTCGATGATATGGAGGAGCTTGTCTTTACACTGCAGCGAAACCTCACATGACTTCAGGTCAATATCTTGCAGTCCCAGAGCTTCCAATGTACGCATCATGTCCTCTTCTGACCTGGGTCGGACCTCTTTGCTCTGTACACTCTGCACGTTGCACTTGACCTCCTCTGCATTGGGCAGGTCTTCCGCTGCGATACAAGGAGACACAGCTGCAATTTTCCTGTTTCTCCTCAGCACCACAACTCTGTCCGTGGGATTAAAGACTTTAACAGGCACCCATCCATCTCCCCAGAGTGGAGTAACAACTCTTCCGACAAGGACTTGTCTGGGCCCAGCCTTTGATTGGGTTGGCTCAACGACCACTGTGCTGCCCGCAGACGTCCCGGCCAACTCAGGTAACTTGCCCCAAACAACGTACTCGGTCCGTGGATTCAGCGTCACGCAACTCTTGATTTTTACTGTCCCTACTTTGTCTGGAATGCAGTCACCTCTCCATCTCTCTGTGTTAGAAAGCATTGACAGGAATTGACTGTGGTTATCGGACAGACCGTTGTCAGGAGTGGAAACTAATCTCCAGTAGCCATCAGTACTTTTCAATTGAGTCAAAATATATTTGATGGCATTGCTGCCAAGGATCATCTGTTCGGTCTGGCCTGGCACAACCATTACTGGTATTATCATTTGGCACCCGTAAACTGTGACGTGAATGTCGTACATATCTCTGGGAGAAACTTGGTGTCCACCGCAGCCTACAATGACATAATCATCGGCCGTGTAACTCATCATATCAGGGAATTGCTGCAGGAGGGACTTAGCCGTGTCCTCACTTACTGTACAAGCTATCGACCCGCTGTCCAACAGCGCTCTGAAAGTGGGGCCTTCTTGCACAAGTACAGGTGTGTAAAACAGTTCGTCAGTCTCCGCTATTCTCTGAAACCCCTGAAAGATCAGCTTCTTCGATGGAGGTATCTTGTTGCTATACAACTCATAAATTGATTTATTATCTTGCATGTCAGGCTTCACATTAGTGGTGGGAGGTATACTCAGTTGATCTGCACTGTTCTCCCCTAAGCGCAGATCAGTTAGTTTCCCTGAGGCAGCGGGACAACTTTCGTCACTGGACAATCACGTCGAGAATGCCCTGGGGCATGGCAGTGAAAGCAAAGGTTTTTGTCTCGGCAATGAGAGAGAGCACTGTGTTCGACTTCTTTGCAAATGATACATGGCTTGGCAGTGAAACCATTGATTCTGGCTCCAGGTCGCCTGGTTGGAGCTCCCCCTCTCTCTTGGAACTGGTTCGAGGTAACACGTATCAGAACTTTCTCCAACATACTAATAACGTCCGTTAGAGAGACATACTGTGGGCTCGAAGTCTGAGGTGGCTCGTGCACGAGGGTTGGACCATGGTTCACCTCAGCTTTGTGTACGGCAATTTCCGCTCTATTCGCAGGTTGTTGTAGGGAATCTGCTTTGTAGCTCTTCTCAGCGTGGTATTCATTCAGCACCTCTAGTAACTCACATGCAGACCACTTTTCGATGGTTTTTGATCTGTAAGTGAGTGCCAGTTCCTTGCATGGGCAGTTCCTAATAAACATGTGAGTAACCTCTATTTCAGGGTTGTCAAATGTTTTGCCCTGCTCACTCAAGCACTCAGAGGCAAGGTCAGCTGCTCTGTTTAGTCTCAGCCAGTAGTCATAGGGGTCTTCCTGGTCTTTGGGCAAAGTTGAATAAAAGTCAGCTAGAGGGACAGCAGAGTACTTGGTACAGCTAAAGTGTTTCCTGAGAAGACTATAAATCATGTCAGGGCGGGTATAGACGTCTATATTACTGTTTCTAATGCCAAACCTAACTACATCTTTAGCTTTTCCTCTTAAATGTATAAGGATTTCCTCTGCTTGCTCTTCAAGTCTCACATTACTCCTTTTAATAAATGTCCTCATTAGATCTTCCCACTCATGTATTGTTATTGAGTCTGAGCCATCCCCAATAAATGACGGCGGTTCCTTAACCTTTCTCTGTGTAACCACCTGACTCAATCTGTTTGCTACATCTTGTGTGGCAGCAGCGTTAGGAGCTACTATATTACGTGACTGTATATTTGTGAATATGCTATCAGCCAATTTATGTCCTATCTCCTGAATAATATTTGTCATCTGATCAGCTACGCCCTCAGAAACGTCACTTGTGCTCTGAGTAAACATGTTTCAAAGATGTAAATAAGTCAAAATCGCCTGCGTAACACGTCACTGTATAGCAGTTTTAAATACTGTGAGCTGATGGCTTCATGAAATGATGTGGCAGGTAGGACAGTCCTCGGTTCGGAGAGCTTGATAGAAGTCACGGGTCACGGCACCAATGTAACCGCGCTGTACGTGTCCCACCAAAGATCCACATTCACGCTGGACTGGATGATGAGGTTTTTATTATTACAGTTTCTGCAAATGGATGAGTCACAACATTAGCTTTTTCTGCTGGGTCTGATCTCTTTGATCTCTTTGTAGTACTCTGGTTAAACTAACAACAAAGCATATCAAAGAGCTTTCTTTTCACTTTACAGAAAATACATTTTAGAATATCACAATACATTTTTAAATCTTTACATTTTAGCAAGACACTGTTAACAAGAGATCGTATAGTGGATTTTTAACGTTTACAATGAATTCAACATGTTTTTCTTTGCTCTGAATTTTAACCAACATCATCCTTTTTTTATGTACATGAGAAAATAGGAATAAAAACAATAATGAGTATAAAAATTGGTACAATTTACCTGCAAATGGATGAGTCACAACATTAGCTTTTTCTGCTGGGTCTGATCTCTTTGATCTCTACAAGGGGAATTAATATTTAGTAAAACAGAAACAACACGAGAATAAACCTAAACAGCTTGACAATATCAATCACATTACTATGCATGGTGAGAGATTTGTCAGCTGGGGTTGTAATGTTTAAAATTAACTTAATTTGTGGAGCACCAAAAGATATGTCTTACCTTTGTAGTACTCTGGTTAAACTAACAACGAACCCCGCCTCCGGGTCACATGTTAGAAGCCAAAACCAAACCCCACCCCATACCAGCAGATGGCACTGTTGGACTCAGCATTGCAGGACATTTACCAAAAACTATACACATATTTTAGCAGGAATTTCAATAAAATAAAAGTTATTATTACACCCGTTACATATATATATATATATATATATATATATATATATATATATATCTCATCTCATCTCATCTCATCTCATTAGCCATACCGCTTATCCTCAGTAGGGTCGCGGGGGGGCTGGAGCCCATCCCAGCAATCATCGGACAGTGGGCAGGGGACATCCTGAACTGGTTGCCAGCCAATCGCAGGGCACACAGGGACAGACAACTCATTCGCTCATTCACACCTAGGGACAAATTGGACCGGCCAATTCACCTGAAATGCATGTCTTTGGAATGTGGGAGGAAACCGGAGTGCCCGGAGGAAACCCACGCAAGCACGGGGAGAACATACAAACTCCGCACAGAAAGTCTGGAGCTGGATTTGAACCCACGACAGGTTCCCATGACATGAACTGTGCCTCACAAGCGCTAACCAATATATCCGCTCTGCAAAACGCCTGAACCCGAGACAGTCTCGCTGGTCCCTGTTCTTCGCCAGGTCTAACTTCACCCTCTCCTACCGCCCGGGTTCCCGTAACGTTAAGCCTGATGCTCTCTCACGCCAGTTTCAGAAGGAGGAAGACCAATTCCGGGGTCCGGCGGCCATCCTTCCTGCTTCTCGGGTGGTGGCCACGCTCACCTGGGACATCGAGGACCGCGTCAGCTCGCTCCTGTTGTCCGTCAGCCCTCGGATCGAGCAAGCAAGCCTTACTCTCCCTCTCTTTAAAAAAAACTGAGAAAACGAGCGCTATTGAGTCCTCTGTCCGTTTCTGGTCTGTGACAGAAAGCCAATTTGTCAATGAGCCACAGCTGGCGCCACACAGGCGGGGCCAATTGGGCGCCATGGCAACCGTGACATATATATGTATGTATACATTGAAGAAAATTACCCTGCTATTTTGCTATTTCTCCCACTTAGAAATCATATAGGGGTTTGAAATTTTCATCGTAGGTGCATGTCCACTGTGAGAAAGATAAACTGAAAAAACGAATAAATGATTTTTTTACCGAATTATTTGTGTGATATAGCTGCAAATAAGTATTTGAACACCCGAGAATGTGAATTTTAACATTTGGTACAGTAGCCTTTGTTTACTATTACAGAGGTCAAACGTTTCCTGTCGTCTTTCACCAGGTTTGCACACAGAAGGGATCTTGGTCAACTCCTCCACACAGATCTTCTCTAGAGCAGTCAGGTTTCTGTGTTGTCGCTGAGAAACACAGAGTTTGATCTCCTTCCAAAGATTTTCGATTGGGTTTAGGGCTGGAGACTGGCTGGGCCATGCTAGAACTTTGATATGCTTCTTACGGAGCCATTCCTTGGTTTTCCTGGCCGTGTACTTTGGGTCGTTGTCATGTTGGAAGACCCAGCTACAACTCATCTTCAATGAACTGACTGAGAGAGAGGAGGTTGTTCTCCAAAATCTCACTATACACAGCCCCAGTCATCCTCTATTTTCAGTGCACTCATCCTGTTCCATGTTCAGAAAAACACCCACAAAGCATGATAATAACACTCTCATGGTTCATAGTAGGGATGGTGATATTAGTCATTAGAATTTTACCATTTTTGTTTGCCGGGTGAAAAGCCTGTGGCCCTCCAGCTGTAGTATGCCCATCTATGGTTTATTTGTATCTTCCGTTTGTCTTACTTTCAACGATGAGTTCATCTTCACGAAATAATAACTCCGTATTTGCAGTGTTATTATATTGCTTGTGGTCCAAATCCCCCAGAAACAAAGCAATCAAAATAATTTAATCCTACGTGACATCTGTAGGTCGTGAAATGCACATGCAGGACGCCGTGTTCCTACATACAGATTCTGTCCGTGCACGCAAACGCGCGTGCACACAATACATGTTTAAACAATGCAAAATATTATGTAAGACTTTCCCCGCTGAGAAAATCCATGTGGCTCCTGACAAGAATTTGGAATGTAAATTCTTCAGAGTGGGGGGCGTTGCAGGGGCGTTGCAGGGCCGTAAAAAAAAAAAAAAAAAAAGAGTAAATGTCACACTTGTTGTCTCGGAGCGAGGTGTCCCATCCTTTTAGGCTGTTTACAAAGACAGTGCAAGACAGGCATGTATTATGTTGTTGTTTCGTACAACTCAGTAATAACCTCAGTTATAACTAGAAGAACAAATAAACTTCTACTTGATCACTTTCTATTTGATTACTGTTATACTTACAGTGCCGTGAAAACGTATTTTGCGCCCTTCCTGATTCCAGTTTTTTTTTCTTTTGCATGTATATCACTCATGAAGGTTTCTGAGTCAAGACCAGAAAGGAGAAAGGAAGAAAGTAAAGGATTGCACCCACAATCCGGTGATCGCTGGTCACGGGAAACAGGTCGCTGTGAACGCAGAAGTAGCACTTCCGTGGCGAGCGATGGCGGTGTCAGGAACGGAAAAAGCGGGTCAGTAGACGGGACAGGAGAGCAAAAGACGTGGTCGGGATCAGCAACAAGTCAAAAGCCAGGAGAGGAGAGTAGACGTGGTCAAGATCAAAGCCAGGAAACAGACGGGAGCAAAAACAGGAGTGAGTCAAGGTCAAAAAGCTTGCCTAGACGTTCACAGATGGACTGATAACAGGGGACAGATAGGAGTGGGTTTAAATAGGGACAGAGAGCCAATCAGAGTCCGAGGCAGTTGGCGCTAAAGGAGCGGGCACAGGTGAAGCATATTCATCTGTCATGTCCAGCATGGTCGCCGTGGCGACTGGCTGGCCCCGCCCCCTGGGCACCGGCTGTAGCAGATCGTCTAATTTGCGTGTGTGCTTCTTAAAGGCGGGTTTTGGGGATTGCCGGTTGCTGGTTCATTGCGTTTTCTGTTCTGCATTAATCTGTTCTGTTTGACTAGAGGAAACCTGTGTTTGCCCGTTCTAAGTAAAAGCCTGTTTTGCGAGTATTCCTAGTCTGAGTTCCTGTTTGCCTGTAAGCCTGTTTTTGTTTTGTTTTGTCCCTGAGTGTTGGACGACTTTTATTTCCTTAATAAAAGTATCTGATCGTTAACGCGAGTTCTTCCTTCCTGCCTCCGATCTGGTCCGGTCCTGTGACAGAATGAACCAGCCAAGATGTGAACTCAGCGAACGATCCCAACACAATTTGGGGAGAGCTGGAGGACGCCGTTTGGCAGTGAGGTCACCTTCCCTGCCCATTCGGCCCCACCCGTCGTGGCCATTGCTATGCCTCGAATGGGGTCCCCGGGAAGATTTGACGCCGACCTGTCCGACTCTCCTGCCTGCCTGTCCGACTCTCCTGCCTGCCTGTTCGACTCTCCTGCCTGCCAGTCCGACTCCCGTGCCTGCCAGTCCGACTCCCGTGCCTGCCAGTCCGACTCCCGTGCCTGCCAGTCCAACTCCCGTGCCTGCCAGTCCGACTCCCTTGCTTGCCAGTCCGACTCCCTTGCTTGCCATTCCGACTCCCTTGCTTGCCAGTCCGACTCCCTTGCTTGCCAGTCCGACTCCCCTGCCTGCCTGTCCGATTCTCCTGCTGATCGCCTGTCCGATTCCCCCTGATGATCGCCTGTCTGATTCCCCCTGATGATCGTCTGTCTGATTCCCCCTGATGATCGCCTGTCTGACTCTCCTGATGATCGCCTGTCTGATTCCCCCTGATGATCGCCCTTCTGATTCCCCCTGATGATCGCCCGTCTGATTCCCCTGACGATCGCCCGTCCGACTCCGCTGCCAATCGCCTGTCCGACCCCCCCCTGCTGAGCGCCAAGTCCGACCCGTCCGACACCGACGGCACCTGCCTTTCCCTGTTCCTGCGTGTTCGGAGGAGGGAGCGGGGTTGCCCTTATCAGGAGCGTCGACCCATTCCGGGGTGTGAGGTATTTATTTTCTTTTTGGGACCTCAGGAGCTGTCCCTTAAAGGGGGGGCTCTGTCATGTCCAGCAAGGTCCCCGTGCTGGTAAAAGCCTGTTTTCAAGTATTCCTAGTCTGAGTTCATGTTTGCTTGTAAGCCTGTTTTTGTTTTGTCCCTGAGTGTTGGACGACTTTTATTTCCTTAATAAAAGTATCTGATCGTTAACGCGAATGAGTTCTTCCTTCCTGCCTCCTGCCTCCGATCTGGTCCGGTCCTGTGACACAAGCATGACATTCTGATCATCAAACCAATTTTAATATCACACAGAGACAACCCAAGGAAATACAAAATGCAGTTTTGAAATGTGTATAGAATTTATTAAGGCACAAAAAAAAATCCAAAACGTTTCTGCCCCTATGCTAAAAAGCAATTGTTTTCTGAACCTAATAGCGAGTCGGGCCATCTTTGGCAGAAATCAACATTTACAGCAATTGAAAAGGAGTATTTCACAAAGCTGTAGAGGAACTCTGGCACATTTTCCTTTGCAAAATTTCATGGTTGCCATGGCGCCCAATTGGCCGCGCCCATGTGTGTCACAGTTGCCATGGCGCCCAATTGGCCCCTCCCCTGTGGCGCCAGCTGCAGCTTGTTGACAGATTGGCTCCATGTCAGTATTTAAACTCTGTCCTGTCAGTCCCCTTTTTGTCAGTCCGTCTGCGAACCTCAGCTTACACTAGGCAAGCCTTTCGATTCTGACTCTCTCCTGTTCTGGTTCCCGTCTGTTTCCCGGCTCCGACCCTTTTTCTAAAATCGAGCACGTTTTTGCTCTTCTTTCTCTTCGGCTACTGACCCGTTTTTTCCGTTCCCGACACTGCCATCGCTTGCCACGGAAGTCCAACTTCCGCGTCCGAGCAACCTACTCCCCGTGACCAACGATCTCCGAATCGTGTGTGCACTCCTTTCCCTTCTTCCCAATAAAACTGTGAGAAACGTTACGCGAGTGGGTCGTGTCTTCGTTCTGGTCCTGACACAAAATTGTTTCAAATCTGCTACATTGGAGAATTTTTAGCCCGTTTAAAGTCACACCACAGGATCTTAGTTGGATTTAAATTGGGACTTTGATTTGGCCACTCCGGAACCTTCATTTTCGGTATTTTGAACCATTGAGAAGTGGACTTGCTGGTGTTTTTCAGTTCGTTGTCTTACTGCATGATCCAAGATTGCTTGAGTTTGAGGGCACAAACTTATTGCCGGACGTTTTCCTTCAGACCTTATGGTAAACACCAGAATTCATTATTCAGCAAGTTGTCCTGGTTCTGAGGCAGCAGAGCAGCACCAGACCATGACACTGCCACCACAATGCTTTACTGTTGGCATCATGTTCTTTTTGTGGAATGACATTTTTACGCCAGATGTAAAAGTCGGCAGATTGTTTCTCCAAAAGTCTTGAGGATAATCAAGATGCTATTTGACACTTGACGACTCTCTGTGTTCTTTTGTGACAGTGCTTTTCACCTAAGAACTCTCTCATGGATGTTGTTTTTGGCCAGTTATTTGTTATGGTGGAGTCATGAACATTGACCTTAACTGAGCCCAGCAAGGCCTGCAATTCCCTAAATGTTTTTCCTTAGATGTTTTTCAGGGTTCTTTTGTAACCTGGATAGGCCGTCATCGCATTCTCTGAGTAATTGTCAAGTAGGATCAGGACCCAAATACGTGACGTTCTCACACAAGCCTTTCATTTTACAGGAAATGGGGAGTCATGCACGTTAGGCAGCGGTCTGGCGTGGAAAGACAGGAAGCCAGAGGCTGACGAGATCGATTCCAATTGCCTGAGCAGATATCGGACAAATGGGGTAGATACCGGACAGGACGGGACAGACAGGATTGATAATGAAACAGGATATTGAAATTAATTAAGAGGACAAAACTAGACGGGAACAATAACGGACAGGAAATACCAACAGGAAAACAGGACCGAATCATCCTTATCGTCTTGTGGGGCAGAGGTTCATTGATGGACTGACAAAGGAAAAATGAGAACACTGAGCTTAAATAGACGGAAAGCCAATCTGTCAATGAGATGCATCTGGCGCCACACAGGCGGGGCCAATTGGGCGCAATGGCAACCGTGACAGTAATCTTAGTTGGTCGACCACTCCTGCAAATGTTTGCCACTGTTCACAATTTTCTCCATTTGCGAATAATGGTTCTGACAGTAGTTCTCTGTAACCCTACAGCCTTGGCAATAGCTTTGTGACTTTTCCCGGACTTATAGATTTTAATCTTTTTTTTCTAATGTTATTCTGAAATTTCTTTGGATCATGGCATGTCAACTCTGTTGTTAGGATTTTTTAGCCTTCTTAGCTTTGTCCAACAGATGTAATTTAAGTGATTTATTGATTCAACACAAGTGCTGGCAATCAATTTTTGGTGTGTCCTGTGGAATTGAATTTAGCTCTCCCACAACTGTGGTCAGCCTAATGACTGAACAGAGGGAGGCAAGTAGTTTTTCACAGGGCGCAGAATAAGTTTAGATATTTCTTTGTTCCTAAATAAATGGAATCAACATTTCAAACCTGCATTTTGTATTTCCTTGGGTTATCTCTGTGTGATACTACAATTGTTTTGATGATCTGAAACCTTTGTGAGTAATAAATATGCAAATAACACAGCAACGAGGAAGGGGGAAAATACCTTTTCACTGCACCCTAGATTAACTGAAATCTTTCACAGTTGGGTTACAATGTAATATCTAAACCTAAAGGTAAAAGGTAAACTGGAATCTATTTTACTCAACAACTGTTCGTGAGAGTTGAGTGTATGTACAAGCATGCATCCTTCTGAATGAATAATTTAGATCTCGTGTCTGGAAACGACATTTGGACTTGTTGGGTAAAGAGGATGGATTGGATGGCAATGGTGGTTTTTCTAAAAGAAACATTTTGTATGATTTAGCGCAGGCATGTTAAAGATACGGTCCACATGCCGGATATGGCTCGTTGGATGGTTTAATACCGCTCACCATAAATTCCCGAGTATGTAAAAAAAAAGCATGTCTCAAAGTAATTTCTATCAAAACGTATATATTTTTTTAAATAAGTGCAAAAAAGCTCTCTCCCACCACTAGGGAGAAGTGCTGAGTTCATATTTGTGTTGAGTTGGTTCAGTGTAAAACTGCATTCACTCAACTATTAAAATAAACCAGTGAACACATTCAATGCCAAACATGAAAATATCCCCCCATTGTTTGTGAATGTGTTATGCTTGGAAAAGATCCCTTGTCATCATTGGTTCTGATATTTAGGGTAGGCTACTAGTGTGGACAGAATAATAAAGCGTAAAACTCAAAAACAAAGCAAAACATTTTGGATTTGACATTTTTTTTTACTGATCCGGTCCCTCCTCAGAACAAAAGTCTGGTTCTGCCCCTAGAGCCAAACTGAGTTTGAAATCCCTGTGACTCCAACTGTTTGAAAAAAAAAAACCGAACAAATTATTTAAAAAAACAACTATATTGATTTTAATAAAAAAGCAAAATACATACTATTGTCATAATTACCAATGTGAATCACCTGTGCCCGCTCTTTTGGCGCCAAACGCCGTGGGTTCTGATTGGCTCCCTGTCCCTACTAAAACCCAGTCATGTCAATCCCCTGTTGTCAGTCCGTCTGCGAACCTCTGTTTATACAAGGCCAGCCTTTTTTGACCCTGACTCCTGTCCCGTTGTTGCTTCCGTTTGTCTCCGGCTACGACCTGTTTTGATCCTGACCACGTCTGCTCTCTGTCCCGGCTTACGACCCCTTTTTGTTCCCGACTACGTCTACTCTCCCGTTTTGGCTTACGACTCGTTTCCGACCCCGACCTGCTCTCCCAGTCCTGGCTACCAACCACCTTTTCTCTCCCTGACACCACCATCACTCGCTACGGAAGATCCACTTCCGTGTTCTGATCACAATCCGAGTACGAGGACGACTTGCTTCCCACATCCAGCGAGCACCGGATCATGGCCGCAGCCCTTCCTCTTTCCTTCAATAAAACTTGTGATAAACGTTACGCTATTGGGTCCTGTTTCTGTTCTGGTCCTGGCCATTTTCTTCAAATTTTTACCCAGCCTTTTACAAGGAAAGACAAAAAGGGAAAAATATTTTTTGAAAAAAAGGAATAAAAAATCTGGAGCAAAAAGTAGGGGGAAAAAAACGAAAAAAAAAGAAGTAAGGAAAAAGAAAAGAAGGAAATTAGAGAAAAAGAAAGAAAAAGAAAAAGGAAAAAAAAGGCTGATACCTGGATTAGATCCCATGACCTTAGAGCTTTGGAACAGACACGCTAACCACTCAGCCGCCGTGCCGCCATTCTTTTATTTCGTTATTTCCTTTTTTTGTCATTTCTCTTCTTTCAATGTAATAAGGTGTGCTTTGGTCACTTTGAGTCTCCGTAATTTGTCTTCTTACAGGGAGTGCAGAATTATTAGGCAAGTTGTATTTTTGAGGATTAATTTTATTATTGAACAACAACCATGTTCTTAATGAACCCAAAAGTCTCATTAATATCAAAGCTGAATATTTTGGAAGTTGGAGTGGGGCTTTTTTAGTTTTAGCTATTTTAGGAGGATATCTGTGTGTGCAGGTGACTATTACTGTGCATAATTATTAGGCAACTTAACAAAAAACAAATGTATACCCATTTCAATTATTTATTTTCATCAGGGAAACCAATATAACAGCTCAACATTCACAAATATACATTTCTGACATTCAAAAACAAAACAAAAACAAATCAGTGACCAATATAGCCACCTTTCTTTGCAAGGACACTCAAAAGCCTGCCATCCATGGATTCTGTCAGTGCTTTGATCTGTTCACGATCAACATTGCGTGCAGCAGCAACCACAGCCTCCCAGACACTGTTCAGAGAGGTGTACTGTTTTCCCTCCTTGTAAATCTCACATTTGATGAGGGACCACAGGTTCTCTATGGGGTTCAGATCAGGTGAACAAGGAGGCCATGTCATTAGTTTTTCTTCTTTTAGACCCTTTCTTGCCAGCCACGCTGTGGAGTACTTGGATGCGTGTGATGGAGCGTTGTCCTGCATGAAAATCATGTTTTTCTTGAAGGATGCGGACTTCTTCCTGTACCACTGCTTGAAGAAGGTGTCTTCCAGAAACTGGCAGTAGGACTGGGAGTTGAGCTTGAGTCCATCCTCAACCCGAAAAGGCCCCACAAGCTCATCTTTGATGATACCAGCCCATACCAGTACCCCACCTCCACCTTGCTGGCGTCTGAGGCGGACTGGAGCTCTCTGCCCTTTACCGATCCAGCCACGGGCCCATCCATCTGGCCCATCAAGACTCACTCTCATTTCATCAGTCCATAAAACCTTAGAAAAATCCGTCTTGAGATTTTTCTTGGCCCAGTCTTGACGTTTCAGCTTGTGTGTCTTGTTCAGTGGTGGTCGTTTTTCAGCCTTTCTTACCTTGGCCATGTCTCTGAGTATTGCACACCTTGTGCTTTTGGGCACTCCAGTGATGTTGCAGCTCTGAAATATGGCAAAACTGGTGGCAAGTGGCATCTTGGCAGCTGTACGCTTGACTTTTCTCAGTTCACGGGCAGTTATTTTGCGTCTTGGTTTTTCTACACGCTTCTTGCGACCCTGTTGACTATTTTGAATGTAACGCTTGATTGTTTGATGATCACGCTTCAGAAGCTTGGCAATTTTAAGAGTGCTGCATCCCTCTGCAAGATATCTCACTATTTTTGACTTTTCAGAGCCTGTCAAGTCCCTCTTCTGACCCATTTTGCCAAAGGAAAGGAAGTTGCCTAATAATTATGCACACCTGATATAGGGTGTTGATGTCATTAGACCACACCCCTTCTCATTACAGAGATGCACATCACCTGATATGCTTAATTGGTAGTAGGCTTTCGAGCCTATACAGCTTGGAGTAAGACAACATGCATAAAGAGGATGATGTGGTCAAAATACTCATTTGCCTAATAATTCTGCACTCCCTGTATGTTGTCGTTTTCGTTGGCATGACAGAATACAGGGATATCTAGTGGGCAAATAATACACACTGTCCCTTTAACATTCATATTAAGGTGCGGGCCTTAAACCATCCTCCTGGGGGCTGCAATTAGCCACTGGGCCACGGGTTTGAGGACCCCTGCATTAGGCGTTCAGTGTCCTGTCCATGGACACTTTAACGTTTAAGTGAGAGGAGCTGGGAATCAAACCTGCGACCTCTTTGGTCGCTATACATACTGAGCTACTGCTCAAAGTCCCAATATAATATGTTTAGATAAACTATAATAAATGATGTACAACGCTGAATTGTGTATAACACCCCCCCCTAGTTTTTTATCTAGAAATCAGTAATAGACATCCTGTCTCAAGGTTTTTCAGCTCAAACTTTGCTGTTGGAGCTAACAGGAATCAAACTCGGGGCCACGGCAGTGACAAGACACTAAAACACTGGGCCACCAGTGATTTAGATAACATGTGAAAAAGAAATTCATTTTGTTTCATTATCTTTTGTCATGGTACCAGAGATGAATGTAATTTTGTTGTGCGTTTCACATGTTACAATGACAATAAGTTTATCACAATGCTTAGAATAGAAGAAGACAGTGGGACCTCTACTTACAAATGTCTCTCCCATCGAAAATTTCAGGTTACAAAGTACCTGAACGGGAAAATGCTTCCTCTAGTTACAAAGGCGTTTCAGGATACAAAGACAAAAATACAGTATAGTACGCCCTGCTATTTGCCGCTCCCAGAGTTCTACCTGAAGTGATTAATTTTTTTGACAGGTGGTGGCAGTCAATTTTGGGTGTGGCCTGTGGAATTGAACTCAGTGCTCCTAAAACTGTAGTTAGTCACAATTACTTTGTAATTCAACAAGAGGGAGGAATTACTTTTTCACATAGGGCCAGATAGGCCTCATTTTTTTGGGTGCCTAAATAAATGAAATCAACATTTCAAAGCTGCATTTTGTATTTTATTGGGTTGTCCCGTGTGACATTAAAATTGGTTTGATGATCTGAAACATTTGTGAGTAATAAATATGCAAAGAAAACACAGAATTCAGAAAAAAACCTTTTTACGGCACTGTAATCAAAACCATAACTTATATATTCTCCCATTGTCTGAAATAATGTCTGCATCTTTTACGTCGGCCGTACAACTTACAAAACGTCCCTGCCCGGGTGGCCGACAACCTTTTAAGAAAAAGGAAAAAAGAAGATAAAAAACGAAATATTTTAACGTTTATATTATTCCGATTTCGAATTCTTTGTTCGGTTTGGAAATTTCAGAATTTCGGTTCGTTTGGCAATTTGCAGACTCGGCAGCCAATCATAAGCCTGCATCGAATAACTTCGTGCTTCCGGACTTTCCCGAGCGTTATAAGGTCGTGCATTTGCATATCATTTTCCAAAGTACACGCACAGAGAACATAAAAAAATGAATATGTGGTTAGGAATCAAGCCAAAACCTCAGCCCCAGAAGAAATATTGAAAAGAAGCTAACAAAATTTATGACGCTACAAAACGTAAACGTACAATAAAAGCATCGTAGAAAAAGGAGTTCACGTGGCTTGTAGCTGACGACGCAACGCAAACATTGCAAGAATGAAGATGAGTAAATACAGGTACATACTGATGGCAGAGGGAAAACAGCAATGTCACGTACATGCAATGAATGTCATAAGTACATTTATAATAAACTTAATTTTAAAGTCTTGTTCTGTTTTATATTGTTTAGTACTTTGTAACAATGTTTTGTTTTTTTGCGATTAGTCGTCTTATTTCAAGTTGTGAAAAATGGGGCAGGCAACTTTATGGCTGAGCAGGCAACTTTTCAGAGTTGTCTGCCCTGTTGTCCGCTAACTTTTTGTCACGAGTTTCAGACACTGATTCTCCCCTGTATCTGCATTTGGCCATGCTCAAAATGTGTAAGCCAGGGGTAGGGAACCTATGGCTCGTGAGCCATATATGGCTCTTTTCATGGGTACATATGGTTCCGAAATAAAATGTAACTATTGCACATCTCTCTGTGGCGTTCCAAAGTCAAGTGATTTCATCCCGATTTTGGTTCATATAAAGCCGAAGCAACTTAATGCAGAAGTTCGATGAGAAACCATTTAAACTGATAGATAAAAACGCTGGCAAACGACTTTGATTGGGTGAGCAGTACAGGTGGGCAGATCCCTGCACACAGCGAAAGGCACTTCCTTCTCTCTCTCTAGCTCAGTGCAGTCTACACCGAAAGTGAATATGACAATATGCTTATCTTTTGCAGTAATTTGTGACATTTTTGCAAAAGAACTTTGCATGCACATTGTTTTGAAACGGTTATTAAGGACAAATTTCATGGAAAAAAATTGCCTCAACACTCTTAACTTAAGGTGGAAGACAAACAGTAAACGGTATATTTACATTGATTTGGGACACAGGATTATCATTTCATACATTTGATAAAATCATCAAATGACACACAGTAAAATAAAATGTGCTGAAGAATTAGCTTTTGTCTAGAGAGCGTGTTTGGCAGTTTTTTCAATTTTGTCTGAAAATATATGATGTGGCTCTCTCAATTTCTTTTTAAAACAATTTTTGCTTTTATGGTTCTTTGGGTCAAAAAGGTTCCGGACCCCTGGTGTAAGCAAACTTTACCGATCACTTCCTATGTTGAGAAATAGCCGGTGTCAACTGACATTTGCAGGGCATTATTATTTTTGTTAAGAAGTGTCATTGACACTCACCTTTTTTTATTTTTTTTTAGCAATACATTGCCCAGGCAAAGGACTGCAGTCCATCAGTTGAGAACCACCTCTGTTGAGGAAAAATAAGGGAAAACACAAGTAGATATAACATTATTTATTTTGATAATTGAAATAAATTGTGGTATTAGTTTGAGCGATTTTTGACATGTCAAGCTTCTTAAAAACTGGATTGACAAGTGAAAGAAAATTCAGCTAAAAAATGTGTTAACAGCACCCTTAAGTGGCACTAAGCAGCCATCGACCGATTTTGCTGGCAAAATTACAAGCATGAAACATTTCAAGCGGTGCATAGGCAAACAGGCACGAGTACTTCAGTTTCGTATATATATGGTAAATATTGTGAACATACATGACAATTTGAAATGTTATAACCAACGTACACACACAAAATGAGTATTAATAATAGGGCACCAATTGATTGGTTTTGAAAGTACTGGTAAAACTACAAAATACTGAGGTACTTTGACCTACAAATGCCCACGTAATGCTGCAAATCAAAACTTGAGAAGCGAGAGTGAAGATCCTCTGCTGCAAGGAGGTGGCAATGTGCATCCTAATCATATTTCTTTTCAAATAATTGATCTTAAATCACATAAATTATTCTCTTGACTTTGAGCGCACGTTTAAGGTACAAATCCTTTTTGTAACACTTTGGCAGATTGTCAACAATCATGATAGTTTTTAATCAGCACTTAAATGAGTGTTTGAACTCAGGACTTGATTATATTTCGTTCAAGGGACATTGTGTATTATTAAGCACCTTCTAGCAGTAAAAAAATATATATTTAAAAAAGGATAATAATAATAATTTAAAAAAAGGGAACTATCATATAAACCTCTTAAGAACCGGAACAGGATCAGGACCCAAACGCGTCACGTTTCTCACACAAGCCTATTATTTTACGGGAAATGGGGAGTCATGCACGTTAGGCAGCAGTCTGGCTTGGAATGATAGGAAGCCAGAGGCCGACGAGATTGATACCAATTGCCCGAGTTGATATCGGACAGATGGGGTCGATACCGGACACGACGGAACAGACAGGAATGAAATCAAAACAGGGTATCGAAAATAACAGGACAAACAAGACGGGAACGAAACCGATATTTAACAGAACAAAATAAACGGGATCCATACCGGACAGGAAATACCAACAGGAAACAGGACCGAGTCAAAACCCACGTCTTGCGGTTCGTTGACAGACTGACCAAGGAAGAGTGAGAGCACTGAGCTTAAATAGACGCCAATCTGTCAATGAGCCGCAGTAGGCGCCACACGGGCGGGGCCAATTGGACGCCGTGGCAACCGTGACAACTGTACAGCTTGTTTTTTTAAATACGCGTAGGTGGAGAAATTAACATTTATTTTACATAACATGAGCTTCACCTATAAGGAGTTTAAAGAATAGTCTTCTGCTAATCTTGCTGCTACAGGTACCTGAAAAGCCAAAAACCTTATGCTTGCATGCAGAAGACAGACAAGACTAGACTAGTAAATTAGAAGTAAAACGGTACAGTTCGGTACCTTTGATTCCCTGTAGTTTGTATTTCTACCTTGTATTTTTTAGCACTTGTTTTTGGGTGCACCACACAAAAAAGTGACATTTTGTGGTCAAATATTACACAGTGTCCCTTTAAGAGGTGTTATCAGTCTACAGCAGGGTCTCAAACTTGCGGCCTGGGGGAAATTTGCAGCCCCCATGATGATCGTTTGAGGCCCTCGTCTTGATATAAAAGTTTAAGGGACAGAGTATATTATTTGCCAAAGCAGGTTTCTAGAAAATGATTTTTTTTTTTGTGGTTGACTTAATTATTTGTAACCTTATTTTGAGTTATTAACCTGGTGATAACATAGCGGCAAAATATCAGAAATAGAAATGATTATTTTAGAATTTCAAATAAATTCCAGTTAATGGGCTTCATTGACAAAAATGTATTCAAGTATTGATAATTATTTTTTGGCAATTAATTAAGAGAGCAAGATGAGAACTTATTTGTGCATTAAACAGATTGCTTGATTTGTTTTACAGGAAATACAACAAATTAAATTCAAATTCATGGATTCTGGCTCCCTTTTTAGCTTTGTAGCTAGCTATCTCCCACTTTTTTAGCTATTTAGCAAGCTATATAGCTAGGGTTTTATATTTTCTGCATGCTACCAAGCTAAGATTTTATTTTTTTTGCTAGTTATCAAGCTAAGATTTGGGCTCCTTTTTAGCTAGATTTTAGCTCAGTTTTTAGCTTTCTATCTGGCTATTTTATTTAGTTGGCTTTTTACTCTTTTAGCTAGTTGTCTAGCTCCATTAGAGTTTTTTTTACCTTTTTCCATCATAGCTAACCATCAAGCTGCCTTTTTAGCTTTTTTGCATCTAGCTAAGTTGCTATTTGAAAAATGTATACCAAACTAAGTGCCCTTTGCGCTAATTAAGAAGAAAAAGATGCTCTGAGTAGGCAGCACGGCGGCACAGTGGTTAGCGGGTGTGCGGCACAGTTCTGAGGTCATGAGACCGAATCTCCTGTGTAGAGTTTGCATGTTCTCTCCGTGCTTGCGGGGGTTTCCTCCGGGCACTCCGGTTTCCTCCCACATTCAAAAACATGCATGTCAGGTTAATTGGCCTGTCCAAATTGTCCCTAGGTGTGAATGAGCGAGTGAATGGTTGTCTGCCTCTGAGTGCCCTGCGACTGGCTGGCAACCAGTTCAGGGTGTCCACTGCCCAATGCCCGAACAAGGCTAAGATGGGCTTCGGCACCCCCGCGACCCTAGTGAGGATAAGCGGTGCAGATAATGGATACATGGTCTCAGTTCGAAAAAGGTTGGAGACCACTGGTCTACTTTAAAAGTTAATGTATTTAGGCTTAATCCATATTGTTTTTCGAAACGGATCAAGTTTCTTTTTAACCATTAGGGGGCGCTAAATAATAAACAATGTCCTTTTAATGTTTGGCAACAGAAAAAAGTATTCTCTATCCCCTGACGAATTATTTTTCTTCTATTTTGCCATTTCAGTGACCGAGCTAACAGTGGAGATTATTTTAACGGTATACAGTGTTAGATGTTTCATTTTATATAAAATTCCCAGGCACACACTATGATTTGGTAATGCTAATGTATATATCGTGTAATTCTAGATTATTTGGCAAGTAAAGACTACAACAATCACGATAACTATGGCAACAGCACGCCCTAATGGGTGTCTGTACGGACAAACTGGCTCTGAGTGTCTGTCTTTTCATTGTGATACTTTTTTTTTAATCGTTGCCACCGCAAAGCTTCAACAGCAGTTTCTTGTAGTCACCAGAGGTGTCGCCCTGGAAAAAAAAAACAGAGATACAAAGTGAGAATGCTTAATTTTTTATTAAAAATCTGTATAAATTGTGTTAAACCTTTTATCAGCTAAAACGAAACATTGTGACAAACGTTGAATACATGCACCAAAGATTCAAGGAATTTTTTGAGAACGAAAAACAAAAAAATACTGACATCAAATTTACAATGTTTTATTTATGTCCTTTAAAGTCTGATTAATAATCAGATAGACCAACGAGTTTTTACCCTTGTCATGTCATGGAGAGAGGGGAATCAGGACCCAGATGCGTAACGTTTGCGACAAGTTTATTGAGATATAGAGGAAAGGCAGCGCCCACGTTCTGGACGCGGGAAGCAAGCCGCTCACAGAATCGGAACGTGTTCCGAATGCGGAAGTGGATCTTTCGGAGCGCAAATTGTGGTGTCGAAGACGGAAAAAATAGGTTGATAGCCGGGACAGGAGAGCAAAACGTATTTGGGATCAAAAACGAGTCGTAAACCGGAACGGGAGAGCAAAACGTGGACGGGGTCAAAAAACAGGCCGTAGCCGGAGACAATTGGGGAAATCAGGAACAAACGGGTGAACAACGGGTGAAAAAAGCGGAACCCAACGGGAGTCATAGCCTAAGTGCTTGCCTTGTAGAAACAGAGGTTCGCTGACGGACTGACAACAAGCGAGTGAACGGACTGCGCTTAAGTAGGATGGGGAACCAATCAGGAAGCCCGCAGCGACTGGCGCCAAATGAGCGGGCACAGGTAAAATTAATCCGTCATCATGACATGTCATGCTTGATTGTGTTCATTTATATCTTTCAGGACTGCTTTCTTTCTTTTCAATTCTCTGAAATTCTTCTCTGTTACCGTGACTAAAATAAGTGTGAAAATGAGATCAAATCGAAAGCCTTTTTGTGTGTCAACTATACCACTAGTGTGTCATGATTTCCGATGTGAATCACCTGTGCCCATTCATTTGGCGCCAACCGCTGCGGGCTCTGATTGGCTCCCAGGCCCTAGTTAAACCCAGTCCTGTCAGTCCCCTGTGGTCAGTCCGTCTGCGAATCCCGCCTGTCCGGTTTGTCTCCGGCTACTACCAGTTTTTAAACCGGACCACGTCTGCTCTACCGTCATCCAATGTATTGCAATTATGTTCAGCAAAAATTTTCGAGTCATTGGACAAATACTTGCTGTTTTGGTGTATAACGTGCACCAAAACAGAGTCCTATATTAAATTTAATCAAATGTGTGTTATACATTTCTGCTACAGAATTTTTGATCAAACTTACAGAGATGTGAGTGTACAGAGACTTCCCGTAAGTCTTCACATACGCCTGTCTAATATCCAGCATGTCAATTTCGGAACGGGACACCATAATCCGGACCAGTGTCTTGTCCTTGGTCCCAGCACCCTGTAACACAAACAAAATATTGTTAGCCTATTATACTTGGGTCATTTTTAAATGACCTCGGTAATACAATTAAACATGTTTTTGTTTTTTTTTAAGGATTTAGTTTCTAAATAAATAATCTCCCCCGCGACCCTACTGAGGATAAGCAGAGCAGATAATGAATGAATAAATTAATAAATAATCTCTAAAAATTGTTGAGAGGTCGCTTCTAGATTATTCATGTGTGTGCAAGTTATTGTGTTTTATACAGTGCCTCCTTAGGTTTGAAGCCTAAAATGTGGCTTGGTGGGACCATCAATACTTTTGCTAGGCATTCCACGTTTCTACCTCAAAAAAGGACATTGGCAATTACAAGTTAAAATCAAAATACTAAGATGATGCTTGTACCTGCATGGCTTTATGCAGTCGCTCAGCAAAGTAGACAGGGGTGTTCTTGATGCATTTCACTATAGAAGGAAAAAACATTCATATAATAATAATAATAATAATTTCCTTGTATTGTCATTCTGTGTAACAATGTACACAGAACGAAATGTCGATTGCACCTGACCCGTTGTAGCGAGCCGATGCAGCCGCAGCCAACAGAGGGCGCCGCCGACCACTTTTTAAGTCTTAGGAATGACTCGGCCGGGGCGCGAACCACCGACCTCCCAGTCTCAAAGCGGGCGCCTTACCATCTAGGCTACTGAGCTGGTGACACTCCCATTAGAAACACCACAGTTGTTCAGATTCAGATCTACTTTATTGTCATTCTAGTACACGTGTATACAGAACGAAATGTCGATACATCTGACCCGCACAGTTTCCTTGAATGTACAGATATAAATAAAATGTTGTATTGAGTTGTAGTATTGAGTGCTAATAATATACTATATAATATATATATATATATAATATAATATAATATACTAAATAATTATGGCTATGTCACATTACAAATGTGCAACTCCATTTCATTTAATAACAATCATTAGTTTGGCAAAAAAGAAAAAGAAAATTATAACCGGTAATCTAATTTAACAACCACCAAACTAATATATAAATCCCTCGCTATAGCGGGTTTTACTTTTTGTAGTTTTGCGACTTCACGGATTTGCATGGTGCATTGTGTTCTGCATTCTGATTGGCTAAAGGAGGTAACACAAAAAGGTGTTGTCCCGTCATTTCTTTGAGATTCATTTCCCTCCTATGTTCCTGTCGAAGCCTTCGCTCTGAAAGTGCTGGTCTAGCAGTGATCCCAAGATCAAAGAAGAAATCGCAGGTTCAAGAGCGTTCTCCATTCGGGCTCCGGTGCTGTGGAATGCTCGGCTCTTTGAAATTCATTCCGCAACCTCAGTGGAACCGTTTAAATCTGGACTTAAAAACGCACTTATATTCAAGAGCTTAAGAATTATGATGACCTCAGGAAGCTGTCAACTGGAGATTCTATAATTATCTATGTCATGTCGAGGATGTCTGTGTACTGTCTGTTGATGCTGTTTCAACATCCATAACAGCCTGGTCATTCTGGAAGGGGGATTACCTCATGTGTGTCAAGTCAAGTCAAGTCATGTTTATTTGTATAGCCCTTAATCATAAAGAGTCTCAAAGGGCTGCACAGATCAAAGACTATTGCAAACTACAAACCATTATGACACCATCACCTCATCTAAAACCTACATGAGGACAAATAATACACAGATATTGTCAACATAAAATATAATGTCCTCTTATCAAGGTTTCTTTATACCCTCATCCTGAGGTTTTCGAGTTTTTCCATGCCCTCATGTCGACTTTAGATCAGGGGATTTTCTAACAGTAGTCTGTACAACCCTTTGAGACTTCTTGTGATTAAGGGCATCACAATTAAACATGACTTGTCCTACCTTTTTGAAGCTGAAAGCTATTCTGTTACTGATTGGCACAAAAGGTTAGCAGCCTTGTTTGCATTTCTAAAATGACAAGTTATCAATGTGTTGTTACTATGTTATTATCAGGTCTAATTACCACTATAACATCACGCCAGTTAAAATTCTCATTTCCTGGAAAATTACAATGACTGTCACTGATGAGCAATTTTCAGAACCGCTCAGCGGGCTACTCAGGTGTTCTTAGGGGGTAACCTGGTGCTAAACAATCTTAATTTTTAGTTGATGGTAAGGCAGTTATTTGTAAAATAAATAAGTAAATAAATGTTTATGCGGTACTTTTGTTCGTTTAAAAAATGCCAGAGTCTAACTACTTTCAAAAATATTCTTTGGTATATGGTAATCACTCGCACCCTTAATGTTGTATTAGAAACTGGCATAAAATCTTCACTCACTTTTTCTCATCTTAAACTTTTCTGTTGGATGTAACAGGAATTGAACTCGGTTCAAAGCAGTGAGAACACCGAATTCTAACCACTGGACTCCTAGAAGTATAGAACTGTTTTGTACCGTCCCGAATGTATCCAATTTGTGCGGTCTAACGAAAGCCATCTTTCATTTGGATATACTTTTACCATAGATGCAACGGCAAAATTCTACGGAAAACACTGTACTGATCATACCATCTTGTTTTGAAGCATCTGTGTGCCCAAGGCTAGTTTTCCTTGGTGTTACTTATATTTATAGCAGGGAGAGAGTGTTGCTATACTTACCCACCGCCACCATTCCAGACTCCACATTGCCGGACATTTCTCTGCAGATGCTCTTCTCAATGTCACGACCGCACATCTGTTGGTACTCCTGGAAGACTATAGCAAGTAATCATAATGAAATTTAGTGGAAGGAACATTTTCTTTATTTTCACAAGCACAAAGATGCATATTTAAATTGGAGTGAAACAATTTTCGATGAATTAAGTAAATATTCTTACTCAATCAATTTCTTTCCTTTCTAGTGTAGTAAGTCTGTACCAAAGTTTTGTTTTTCTCTACTTGTATTTTGGACATGCAAAATAAAGTATACGCTAAATTTAAAAAATATACATACAGGGCACTTACCGTATTTTCCGCACTATAAGGCGCACCGTGTTATAAGGCGCACCTTCAATGAATTATATATTTTAAAACTAACCTAGATTCCAACTGTAACCCTCGCTCTAAAACAGAGATGTCAAACTCAATTGCACAAGGGGCCAAAATTCAAAACACACTTAAGGTCGCGGACCATCCACCCAGCCATCCATCCATTATCTGTACCGCTCATTTACACCTAGGGAAGATTTGGACCGGCCAATTCACCTGAAATGCATGTTTTTGGAATGTGGGAGGAAACCGGAGTGCCCGGAGGAAACCCACGCAAGCACGGGGAGAACCTGCAAACTCCGCACAGGAAGGTTGGTAGCTGGATTTGAACCCATGACCTCAGAACTGTGCCGCACACACGCTAACCACTGCGCCGCAGTTCTGCCCGGGCCAACCAGGATAAACATTTATTGGACAAATTTAAACTGAATGTTTTTGGAACATAAATATGAATAAAAACAGACAAGAATATTAAATTCAAACCTTAAATCACTTATACAGTATTTATTATTTTGCTGTAAATAAAAATATCTTGTTAAATTATACAACTTAGAACTTAACTCAAACAACTTAACATTAAAATTAAATTAAAATAACATTCAAATTCCTTTGCTCCTCTGTCGGATTTACTTTTATTGTCAAAACGAAATCTCGATACACCTGACCCGTACAGTTAAACAGTAGCAAGCCGATGCAGCCGCAGCCAAACAGGGCGCCGCCATTTTAGACCCAACTGCTGTGTTGGGAGTAATTAGGTGACCAAACCCCCCAATTCCAACCCTTAATGTCGAGCGTCAAGCAGGGAGGCAATGAGTACCAATGTTGTAAGTCTTGGGTATGACTCAGCCGAGGCTTGAACCAGCGACCCCCCAGTCTCGGAGCGGGCGCCCTACCATCTAGGCTACCGAGCTGTCAGTGTATATATTAAAAAAAAACTTAAATATCCAAAAATATTTTGCCCTCCTTAATATATCTCCTGTCAAAAGTAGAAATATGAAAATGCTACACAAATTATTTTGTAAAAACGTCACATGATTCTGAGAACAGGGAGACTGATGTGCTTACCTTTGGCGCTGACGGAGTAGGGCGAGAGATGGGAGGGAGTGCTTGCACTTTTTGCATAGCTCCACCCATCCCTCCCACTCACCCAATCAAATAACTAAGTTCTCTTCCGGTGTTTTGGCGTATTTACAATTTGTTCCGTGGATTCATCAAAAAGTATCTGAACACTAAACACAGATTATATGGTGAGCTTTTATATAAAGGATTCTTTAGCGTTGTACAGCCAAAACGAGTTTTTATTGTGTGACACCTTGACTGTAAATCGTAGTGAAAACGTGCCCTAATTATTCTGAAAAGCACTGCTTTGTAATTTAGCTTTGGTTTGGCTTTGCATGTATCTTAACAGGATAAGTTTTGAACGAGATGGAGAAAATTTGCATGCAATTAAATTTGTCTCTGAGCCATAGGTACTCATAGAAAGAGTCATATATGGCTCGCGAGCCATAGGTTCCCGACCCCTGGTATATAGTATAGTATTCGTCATATATGAAGGAATAGGTACAGTGATTAAAACGTCAGAATATGATGTCCAGGGATGAGACGGCGTTGTTCATATTGACGGGCCATTAATAACGAGAACATAAAATGGTCTTGCGGGCCGGATATGATTACACGGCAAGCCGGACGTGGCCCGCGGGCCGGGAGTTTGACACATGTGCTCTAAACCCATTTTGGAACCCTATGTTCACTTTAGGACCCTAACATGGAATTCAAACCATAGTTCCCAGCCTTCACCCTGTTTCAAATATAACCCAACTCTAAACCTTATCTGGAAACCTCCATTCAGCTCAGGACCCTAAAATGGAGCTCAAACCGTAGTTCCTAGTCCTAAACCTCCACCTAACTCTAGCTGTAACACTAACCTCAACCCCATTTCAGATCCCTAGATTCGGTTTAATACCCCAATAAGAAGTAAACCTTTCTTCAGTGTTTCTAATACTAGCCCCAATCCTATTTTTGAACCATAAAATCAATTTAAAAGTCTTATTTGAAAACCTAACCTAAGAAACATGGTAACAATATCAAGCATTTACAAGTGCTTCACCTAAAATTAGAGCAATTTTAAAACCTTAAAACACAACATTTAAATTCAAGCATTTTTAAGGGTTCCAAAAACTCATACGCACCCTGTATAAAGACGATATTACCTATCTCCTGCTTGTCATACATTCGAAACAGCACGTAGTGTTATGGTTGCCATGGCAACCAATTGGCCCTGCCCGTGTGGCACCAGCTCGGCTCATTAACGATTGGCTTTCAGTCTATTTAAGCTCAGTGCTCTCACTCTTCCTTGGTCAGTCTGTCAACGAACTTCTGCCCCGCAAGACGTGGGGTTTGACTCGGTCCTGTCCCTGTTGGTATTTCCTGTCCGGTATCGTTCCCATTTATTTTGTCCTGTTTAACATCGGTTTCCAGTTTAGTTTCCGTCTATTTTTGTCATGTTTATTATTTTCTCCAGTTTTCGTTCCGGTCTAGTTTGTCCTGTTTATTTTCGATATCCTGATTTATTATCTATCTTATCTGTCCCGTCATGTCCGGTATCGACCCGATCTGTCCGATATCAACTCGGGCAATTGGAATCGATCTCGTCGGTCTCTGGCTTCCTGTCTTTCCGCACCAGATCGCTGGCTAATGTGCATGACTCCCCATTTTCCGCAAAATGAAAGGCTTGTGTGAGAACGTCACGCATTTTGGGTCCTGATCCAGCTCTGGTTCATGACACGTATTGCTATGCAGAAAAAAAAAATTCCAACATTTTAAGAATGTTTAATAATGCGCCTTACAAATGGGTGCACGTTATATTCCAGAAAATATGGCATATTAAATTTGAAAATGTATTATCATGATGAAATGCATCAACACACGGTAAACATTTATTTAAAAAAGTATGTCAAAACGCACAAAAACATAAGTAACGCACTGCATTTGACCGTTCGTAACGGTAAGAGCAGAAAATATAATTCGTTAGAAGACCCAGATACCATTGCGTAATAGCGTTACTTATAAGAGCGTTATTCCCAACCCTATTTATATTGGCATGTAATGAAATACAGTATACCATGGCATTTGTACTATCACAAAATAAATCACTCAGCAATTCCATCAAAATGTATTGAGTTTGAAAAACAATTGGACTTTTCAAAGGGCTAAAAAATAAAAATAAAAATTGTTATACTGACCAGCCCGAAGGTGAGGCTTGCTACGGGCGCACAAGATAGCATTGAACTGACTCTCATCCGTGCCCACTTTATTCTCTCCCGCTGCGTACAGTTTCTGTCAAAAACATGCAGAAAAACATTTCCACAAAAAGCAACGGGAATAAATAAGTAGATGAATGTAGGATGCTACCTGAGCATCTTGTTTGGCGAGTGATATGTCGACATCTTTTCTTTCGTCACGGTTGCCCTTAAATGATTCAAGACTTCAGTTATGGTGATACACATGTTCAGTTGCACGATCGTAATTATTTTCCTATTTGTTTCCCTGTATCCTAACATTATCTTTTATTCATATTTTCTACAGAGGCTTGCGAAACTATTTGGCCCCCTTCAACTTTGTGACCTTTTGCCACATTTCAGACTTTAAACATAAAGATATAAAACTGTAATATCTTGTGAAGCATCATCAATAAATGGGACACACTCATGAAGTGGAACACTCTTTATTGGATATTTTAATTTTTTTTAACAAATAAAAAATGAAAAGGCGGGTGTGCGAAATTATTCAGCCCCTTTACTTTCAGTGCAGCAAACTCTGTCCAGAGGTTCAGTGAGGATATCTGAATGATTCAATGTTGATCTAAATGATTAACGATGACAAATGGAATCCACCTGTGTGTAATCGAGTCCCTGTATAAATGCACCTGCACTGTGATAGTCTCAGAGATAGGTTTAAAGGGCAGAGATCATCATGACTAACGAGGAACACACTAGGCAAGTTCAATATACTGTTGTGGAGAGGTTTAAAGCTGAAGATTTCCCAAGCTTTAAACAAGGATCACTGTGCAAGCAATAATATTGAAATGGATCATACCACTGCAATCTAACAAGATCGGGCCGTCCCCTTAAACTTTCAGCTCATACAAGGAGAAAACTGTCCAGGGATGCAGTCAAGAGGCCCGTGATCACTCTGGATGAACTGCACAGGTCTACAGCTGAGGTGGGAGAATCTGTCCAAAGGACAACAATCAGTCTTATACTGCACAAATCTGGCCTTTTTGGATGAGCGGCAAGAAGGAAGCCATTTCTTAAAGATATCCATAAAAAGTGTCGTTTGACGTTTGCCACAAGCCACCTGGGAGACGCACCAAATGTGGAAGAAGGTGCTCTGGTCAAATGAGACCAAAATCGAACTTAATGGCAACAATGCGAGACGTGTTGTTTGGTGAAAGAACAGCACAGCTCATCTCCCTCAACACACCATCCCCACAGTCAAACATGGTGGTGGCAGCATCATGGTTTGGGCCTGCTTTTCTTTAGCAGGGACAGGGAAGATGGTTAAAATTGATGGTAAGATGGATGGAGCCAAACACAGGACCATTATGGAAGAAAACCTGATGGAGTCCGCAAAAGACCTGAGACTGGGACGGAGAGTTTTCTTCCAACAAGACAATGATCCAAAACATAAAGTAAAAGAAACAATGGAATGGTTCACCAAAAAACATATCAAGGTGTTAGAATGGCCAAGTCAAAGTCCAGACCTCAATCCAATTGAAAATCTGTGGAAAGAACTGAAAACTGCTGTTCACAAACGCTTTCCATCCAACCTCATAGAGCTCAAGCTGTTTTGCAAGAAGGAATGGGCAAAAATATCCGTTTTTCGATGTGTAAAACTGATAGAGACGTACCCCAAGCGACTTGCAGCTGTAATTACAGCAAAAGGTGGCGCTACAAAGTATTAACTCAGTGGGGCTGAATAATTTTGCATTTGTTGAAAAAAAATATATATATATCCAAAAAAGTGTGTTCCACTTAATGATTGTGTCCCACTTATTGTTAATTCTTCACAAAAAAATTACAGTTTTATATCTTTTATGTTTGAAGTCTGAAATGTGGCAAAAGGTCACTAAGTTGAACGAGGCCAAATAGTTTCACAAGCCACTGTATATATATATATATATATATATATATAAATATATATATATTAAAAAACAAAATGAATTTAAATTATAAACAAAAATACATTAGTTATCATATAAACATGTATTATCAAAATTACTCATAGGTCCAAAAATTAGTTTGTACTTTACATAACAGGAGCCTCATCTAAGAGGAGCTGAGATAATTGTCCATAATCTTGCTGCTATGGGTACCCAAAAACCTAAAAAAAAAGGCTGGGCAAAAAAAATGTGAACATGAAGCACTTTTGTCACTTTGAGTCTGTGTTTTTTCTCCTTTTTTTTCTTTTTAGCACTCGCTTTCTGTAGCATTACACCACACAGCTACTTTTAGTAGTCAAGATGAAGTTGACTGGAATTTTATAGACATAACACTTAGACATTTATACTTATGAGCAGTTTTATTTTCCTGCAGGGCAGTTTTTTTACCTGGCAAAGTGAAACCAAAAGTCTTCGGAAGTGACCGGAAGTGTCACTCATGATGGCGTCCTCCAGAGTTTTACCATACTCTGGAAAAAATGTGTCACATTTTAGACCGTTTTATGACATTTTTAAACAATGAATTAACAAGGGCAGAATAACGATTTTTGAAATCAATGGTCATCTTTTTCAACTATGGACATTCTTTCAATGAGAAAAGCATTTTTTATTTTTTCACTTCCACAGCTGGATTCCATAACTAATAATGAGAATTCTATTTAGAATTAGAATTCTGCCTCCCCTTCTTAATTATACAAAATAGATGTTTGGTTTCCGTTTTCAGTAAAAAAAATCTGCAACTTTAGTCTCACAGTAGGAAGAAAAGCAGGCTTCAACGCTCTTTTTCACATATTTTATAGGCAAAATGATGATTATCTAAAAGTAAGGCTCAGTTGGGTTTTTTTCTGCTATGTTTACAACTTACAACTTTAATGATTGTCCCGATGACAAAATATTGGACAGATGCAGACTTATTTAACAAGAGAGTATATCTCAGCTGGAGTTGTTTTTGTGTAGCAGCAGAACTTTAAAAAAAGTATACTGGTCTTTATACATAGCTCAGAAGGTAAAGCGCTCGTCTTGTCGCAGGTTTGATTCCCAACTCCGCTCAAAAGCGAGCGGTTGTTTGTATTACCTAAACACGGCTAATTGTGTGTGGTTTCTTGTATTTGTTGTAAAAGCCGTTCGATGCCGCTAGTAAAGTATGTACTAAAGTATGTTGTTATTGTCAGAAGGTAGCTCTTTCACTTTCATTAAAATGAACACAGACCATTTTTTTAACAGTCGTTTCCCCAAACGCTTCACAAACACTCATCAAATATCACATTTTCAATGTTTTTATTTTCAATATGTAACCGGTAGTGTTAACAAGCCAAATAAGCTGCGATGGCGGCATGTGGTTGAGAGCGGTTAATACAATCATACTGAATGGTTCGTAGTGGTTTCGCCGCAGTCCTTTTCCGTGTAAATTGATTATGTAAGACCTGGCTACACTTGTGGGTCATGTTTAGGTACATTCAGTTCCAGTGTGAAGAGTTCTGGATGAGTCTGGGGTGGTCTCGGTCCCTATTAACCGCGATAACCGAGGGATTACTGTATGTCGAAGTGAATCCCTAAGCCCCAAATAATCAGGTAGGCGCCTTGCATGGCTGTGTGAGTATGTGTGTGTGAATGGGTAAGTGTGAAGCACATTGTAAAGCGCTTTGGGAGGTCTTCATTGACTTGAAAAGCGCTATATAAATGCAGACCATTTCTATACATTTACAACCATTTACAATAGGTCATTACTTCCTTTTTAATTAGAGGGGAAAAAAAGTTGATGTAAAAAAATGCAATACAAGTCAAACTGTTGTGAATTTTCTATGTCATTAAAAAGCCGGGAGGACAAAATATATGAAAGAAAATGAGGTATTTAATTGTTGGGCAAAATTACATACTCCTGCAATGAATCTTCAAGTGACTATAGATGGAAAAAAAATCCACAGTCATTGTGTTATGACAGTCGCCATTCTGCAGTAGATTTAATTTTATTTGACATTTTCTGCTTACTCTTAAGTATTACTAACCTGCTTTATAAATCTGCACAATTTCCCTAATCTCCGAATTGGAGCGAGACGAGAGGATCTCGATCAAACAAGCTTCATCAGTCCCGGCACCCTGGAAAAAAAGATTTATTGTCATGGTTGCCATGGCGCCCAATTGGCCGCGCCCATGTATGTCACGGTTGCTATGGCACCCAATTGGCCCCGCCCGTGTGGCGCAAAGCTGCAGCTTGTCAACGGATTGGCTCCCTGTCAGTATTTAAACTATGTCCTGTCAGTCCCCTTTTGTCGGTCCGCCTGCGAATCTCTGTTTTTACACGGCAAGCCTTTTTCGCCTATCCCGTGTTTTTGCTTTTGTTTAGCTCCTGCTACGATCTGTTTGATCTGTTTGCTCTCCCGTCCCGAATTAAGACCTGTTTTGATCTCAACTACGTCTGTTCTCCAGTCCCGAATAACGACCCGTTTTTGATCTTGACCACGTCTACTCTCCTCTTCTGGCTTTCGACAAGTTTCCGATCCCGATCACGTTTTTGCTCTTCTATCCAGGCTACTGATCCGTTTTTTTCCATTCCCGACACTGCCATCGCTCGCCACAGAACACCACTTCCGCGTCTGAGCAACCTGCTCCCCGCGACCAGCGACCTCTGGATCGTGTGTGCAATCCTTTCCCTTCCTCCCAATAAAACTGTGAGTAATGTTACGCGAGTGGGTCCTGTTTCAGTTCTGGTCCTGACATTTAGAAGTGGAATGCTATCTTAGATCATACTTACAGAGATTTGAGTGTGATTGGACTTGCAGCAATAGACAAGTCACCAAATTTATTTGTAACTTTAATTCCACATTAATTCCTTCGGTTCTTTATGTTAACAAAGTAAATTACATTGTACCGAAAACACTTGCTTTTAAAGGGACAGTGCATTATATATCGTCTTCTAGTCATTCATTTATGAAAACAAAACAATGATGATTTGAACAATAAGCAAAATACATTTATATAATATCATGCAAGATTTGTCAGGACCAGAACGGAGACAGGACGCACTTGCGTTGTGTTTCTCACCAGTTTTATTGGAAGAAAGAGAAAGGGTTGCTCCCACGATCTGGTGATTGCTGGACACGGAAAGAAGGTCGCTCTGAACTCTGTAGTGGATTTTCCGTGGCGAGTGATGGCGGTGTCGGGAGCGTAAAAACGGGTCAATAGACAGGAGAGCAAAAACATTGTTGGGGTCGGAAGCGAGTCATAAGCCAGGAAAGGAGAGTAGACGTGGTCAGTGACAAAAGAGGTCGAAAGCAGGGAGGGGAAGTAGACGTGGTCAGGATCAAAAAGGGATCGAAGCCCTGGGACAGACGGGAGCAAAAAACAGGTGGGAGTCAGGGTTGAAAAAGGCTTTCCTAGTGTTTAACTGAGGTTTGCATACGGACTGACAAACGGGGACAGAAAGGAGTGTAAATAGGGACAGGAAGCCAATCAAAGTCCGAGGCAGTTGGCGCCAATGGAGCGGGCACATGTGAATCGGTAATCATAACGAGATTAGATTAGGAGTCGATTGAATTTATTGTTCCCCTTAGGGAAATTTACTTCCAGCGACTGTAACAGGGGGAAAACAAAAAGCAATACATTACATTACACAAAAAAAGTGGATTTTCCAACCTTGATGGCCTCCCTGAGTTCCGAAGCATCAAATTGCGCCGGAGTCTTCAACATGGAAAGAACCAGATGCTCAAAGTTCCCAGTCAACTCAGACTTAAGATCGTGAATTAAATCCTATTGCAGGGAAACATGGAAAACCAAATAATAGGGAAGAATAAACTCTTGGTCCTCTTTGTAGCCATCACATGATGAACATGACTCATAATCATCACGCAAACCTTTCCATAAGTTGTTTTGTAGGCTGCTACCATGGGAACTCTCTGCTTGTTGCTACGACTTCCTAGGAGCTCAATAATGGCGTTTTCGTCAGTCCCTGTGCAAAATAGTGATGATTAAAGTGTGTTTCGGTATTTACAATATATTATACAAATCACTTTTTCTCTGTACAGAATAATTGTAAAAAACGGACTATAAGGCTCACCTGAATATAAGCCACACTTACTACTTTTATAAAGGTAAAAACCTTCGTACATACCTATACATAAAGTGGCGTGCGAAACTATTTGGCCTCCTTGAACTTTGTGACCTTGTGCCACATTTCATTTCTTCAAGCAAAAAGACATAAAACTGTTATTTATTGTGAAGCATCAACAATAAGTGGACACAATCATGAAGTGGAACACACTTTATTGGATATTTTAAACTTTTCTAACAAATAAAAAACGAAAAAGTGGGTGTGCAAAATTATTCAGCAACATTGAGATAATAATTTGTAGCGCCTCCTTATGCTGCGATTACAGCTCCAAGTCACTTGGGGTATGTCTCTATCAGTTTTGCACATCGAGAAACTGATATTTTTGCCCATTCCTCCTTGCAAAACAGCTCAGTGAGGTTGGATGAAAAGTGTTTGTGAACATCAGTTTTCAGTTCTTTCAGATTCTCAATTGGATTGATATCTGGACTTTGACTTGGCCATTCTAACACTTTGATAGGTTTTTGGTGAACCATTTCATTGTAGCTTTTGCTTTAAGTTTTAGATCATTGTCTTGTTGGAAGAAAACTCTCCGTCTCAGTCTCAGGTATTTTGCGGACTCCACCAGGATTTCTTCCAGAATGGTCCTGTATTAGGCTGCATTCATCTTCCCATCAATTTTAACCATCTTCCCTGTCCCTGCTGAAGAAAAGCAAGCCCAGATCATGATGCTGCCACCACCCTGTTTGACTGTGAGGCTGGTGTGTGAGGGTGATGAGCTGTGCTGCTTTTACGCCAAACATAATGTCTTGCATTGTTGCCAAAAGGTTTGATTTTGGTCTCATCTGACCAGAGCACCTTCTTCCACACGTTTGGTGTGGCTTGTGGCAAAGTTTAAACTACACTTTATATGGATATCTTTAAGAAATGGCTTCCTTCTTGCCACTCATCCATAAAGGTCAGATTTGTGCAGTATACGACTGATTGTTGTCCTATGGACAGATTCTCCCACCTCAGCTGTAGACCTCTGCAGTTCATCCAGAGTGACCATGGGCCTCTTAGCTGCATCTGTGATCAGTATGAGCTGAAAGTTTAGGGGGACGGCCTGATATTGGTAGATTTGCAGTGGTCTGATACTCCTTTCATTTCAATAATATTACTTGCACAGTGCTACTTGGGATGTTTAAAGTTTGGGAAATCTTTTTGTATCTAAATCCAGCTTTAAACTTCTCCACAACAGTATCTCAGACCTGCCTGTTGTGTTCCTCGTTCTGCATGAATTTCCCTGCGGGGATGAATAAAGTATCCATCTATCTACCTATTTATGATGCTCTCTGCGTTTAAACAGACCTCTGAGACTATCACAGTGCTGGTGCATTTATAAAGAGACTTGATTCCACACAGGTGGATTCCATTTATCATCGTTAGTCATTTAGATCAACATTGAATCATTCAGATATCCTCACTGAACTCCTGGACTGAGTTTGCTGCACTGAAATTAAAGGGGCTGAATAATTTTGTACACCCACTTTTTCGTTTTTTATTTGTTAAAAAAGTTTAAAATATCCAATAAAGTGTGGTCCACTTCATGATTGTGTCCCACTCATTGATGATGCTTCACAAGAAATTACAATTTTATATCTTTATGTTTGAAGTCTGAAATGTGGCAAAAGGTCACAAAGTTCAAGGGGGCCAAATAGTTTTGCAAGCCACTGTAAGTCGCACCGGAGCATAAGATGCAAGTGCCTAAATTTTAACGTTAAAGTTTAGGATTTTAATAACAAACCTTATACACTTAAAACCCAAGAACAAAGCCCTTTCAATGGCTCAAGCATTTTTAACAAATACAATTGCTGTATAAATGTTTAATTTATTTTACAATTAACTACTATACTATCAAATGGCAATAAGAGGGGAGACTGTTAAGCTAATCAGAATGCAGAACACAATGCAAATCCGTGAGGTAGCGAAACCGTGAAAAGCACACTGTGTTATAGCAAGGTATTACTGTATACTACTTATATTAACTATTGATGATGCAAGGTTTTATTTATTTAAGTCCCCCTCATTTTTAAAGTGTAAAATAAACAAGTTAAATAAATAAACATGTCACAACATAGTACTAACAGGGCCCTAAAACCTTTGTTAATAAAAAGTAGACCGATACCACTGTCGGTTGATTTGTATGCAGCACTTAAATTTTATCAGGCATGTTTTTGGTCAAAGTTTTTCTCCACGCTCCAACTTCCCTAAAACATTATATTTCTCTATGGCTAATATTATTGGTAATTGTAAATGATATATATTCCATTTTGTTGATGTTTTTGGGGCTATTTTGACTTTATACTGAAGTAGGACTAAACATACCCACTGAAATTGAAGTATTAGGTTGACAATTTGATGTGAAATATTACTTTTTATCATTAATTTACAGTAAGACCTCGGTTATTGCGGTTAATGGGGACCAAAACCACCCGCGATAAGTGAAAATCCGCGAAGTAGCGGCGCACCTTCAAAAAAAATAATAATAAATAAATAAAATTTTTTTTAAAAAGTATTTATTTATTTTAAATTATTATTTTTTAGACCTGGTTAATGGGGACCAAAACCACCCGCAAAAAGTGAAAATCTGCAAAGTAGCGACGCCCCTTCAAAAAGAAAAAAAAAAAGAAAAAAAAATATATATTTTTTTTAATTCTTATTTTTTAGACCCAGTTAATGGGGAACAAAACCACCCGCAAAAAGTGAAAATCTGCCAAGTAGCGACGCCCCTTAAAAAAAGAAAATTAAAAAAAAACAAATTAAAAATCTGATCTCATCTCATTATCTGCAACCGCTTATCCTTATTAGGGTCGCGAGCGAGCCCTCAACCCGCCGGCGCGGGTACTTTCGGGCGCGATACGCACGACACCGCGACAAGCCGAGCGGGTCGGGCACGGAAGCCGGCCTGTCGGAAGCGAAGCAGAATGCGCGTTCACGCGAGGGGGGGAGGATTTTGAACGGGAGTCGGATTTGGGCACAACACCGGCGCCCGGCGTCTCCCGTTTGGACCGCGATGGCTCCGGCCGACGGACGGGCGGCCGCGGGGGAAAGGGGTACCTGTGGGGTTAGGGGGGCGGTGAAGCGGAAGCCGCACCAAAACCGCGCGCCGGGAAACGAGAATGGCGCGCTGTGCTAGGGTCGTCGGCCGAGGGGGATTCCTGCAAAAAGTGAAAATCTGCAAAGTAGCGACGCCCCTTTAAAAAAAAAAAAAAAATTATATATTAGCAGATTTTCACTTTTGTGGGTGGTTTTGGTCCCCATTAACCGGGTCTAAAAAATAATTATTTAGAAAAAAAAAAAAAAAATATATATATATATATATATATATATATATATATATATTTTTTTTTTATCTTTTATTTTTTATTTTTTTCACCATAACAGAACGCGAAGCTCTGAAGCCGCGAACGTCGGACCGCGAAGTAGCGAGGTCCCACTGTATTTGGTCCCCTGGAATTTATTTTCATCAACTGTACCAGGAGTGTACAGTCAGTGCTTTCGCAGCAGAGCATCTGGTATTCCTAGGCGGTCTCCCATCCAAACACTAACCAGGGCGGACCCTGCTTGGCTTCCTGAGATTAGGCATTCACAGGATTGTATGGGCATAATCCGGGTAAAAACTTTATTACCTGACCATAGTGAACTTAAACAACTCACCAAAACCCTTCATTGCCTTCCGAAGGACCTCAACATCCCTTAATGGATCGGCCCCGGGAAAGTCCTTGATGGAGCCCCTGAAGCCCATCTAAATATTCAACAAACAAAAGCTATGCTTTTGAGCATATTTGCTTGGTTGAGAACTTGTTTACAGAAGTACAAGTCATCTCACGGGGATTGCAGGAACTTGAGGAGAAGCTGGAACTCCACTTCCGTACCCGCCACCGCTGGGGTAGTTGGGCATGGGTTGCTGACCTGGAACTGCGCCCCCTAGGTAACTTTGTGGAGCCCCTCCTGGCTAGAAATGGTAGCTTTTAATTTTGTAGTGCGCAACCAAATCAAAGCAATCATGGAGGAAAGCTTGCGACTAAACAAATGTGAGGTGCTTAAAATGCAAATAATTTCAATAGTTTTTGCATTTATGAAAGGTATTTGTTGTATTTGTTTAAAAGACACTGGCAAGAATTTACATACCACACCATAGCCTCCTGGTGCTGCCCCCCATCCACCACCTAAAAGAAAAAGGAGAGGTTCTTTTAACTTGTCTATGAACAAAGTTCTAATAGAGTCTTTCATCTCTTACTTAATGGGGATCAAAACTGCCATCATAAAAACATAAAATATATTAGGGATGCACGTGTCAGGACCAGAATGGAAACAGGACCCAATCGCGTTTTCTCACAGATAGAGAGAGGAAGGGCAGCGCCCGCAATCCGGTGCATGCTAGACGCAGGAAGCAAGTTGCTCTCGCAATTGGATTGTGATCCGAGTACAGAAGTGGGTCTTCCGTAGCGGGCGATGGCGGTGTCAGGGACGAAAAAACAGGTCGATAGCCGGGATCGGAGAAGAGTCGTAAGCCATGACGGGAGAGCAGAAGTGGTCGGGATCAAAACAGGTCAGGAGCAAAATCGGGACAGGTGGGAGTCAGGGTCGAAAAGGGCTAGCCTTGTATACACAGAGGTTCGCAGACGGACTGGCACCAGGGGACTGACAGGACTGGGTTCAAATAGTGACAGGGGGCCAATCACAACCCGCGGCGGTTGGCGCCAAATGAGCGGGCACAGGTGAATCACATCAGTATTCATGACAGCACGATAATTATCCGGCTGACTGTTAACATACATTTAAGTCAGCCAACACTACTTGTCAGAAATATTGCAAGCATTTATGCTCCTCATTAAAATATATCAGTAATTTATCTGCAGTACTACCACAACTTGGGTCGTGACTTTTCCAAACTGAAATCTGGTGAGAGGAGCAGAGGAGGTCACTTTCTCAGAGGAACTTGAGACTAATGTGTCTTGTAGTTCGTGAATTTCAAACAAATTTTTGTAAACGTCAGAGCTTCGTACTTCAGTGAGTGCAATTTCTCAGCAGATCCTGTGGAATGGGCAGTTTCTGCCATGTTGACCAACTGACAAATTTTGAATGACAAATTATGATACATTGCATGCAGATAGCGTGCAAAAAAATGCCTTTTTATTTGTGAATGAGATATACTGCATTTACATATGAATTATTGTACATATTTCCACATTTAGGTCCACTTTTCGAATTTGTTTATTTTTCTCATGTTGAGATTTTTGAGTTTTTCCTTGCCCTCATGTAGGTTTTAGATCAGGGGATGGTGTAATAAAAGTCTGTGGTTTGCAATAATCTGTGGTCTGTTCAGCCCTTTGAGACTCTTTGTGATTAAGGGCTATACAAATAAACATGACTTGACTTGACATACTTACTTGCTGGAGGCATGGACGGAAAGCTGCCTCCTGGCTGCGGTTGTTGGTATCCTCCGGCTTGAGGTGGGAATCCTCCAGCTGGGGCAGGATAGCCACCACCCTGTGGAGGATAGCCTCCTGGTGCTGGGGAGTATCCACCCCCTGCAGGGGTGTAACCGCCTTGTTGCGGTGGGTAACCCCCACCCACCTGCGGAGGATAGCCTCCAGCCTGCGGAGGGTAGCCCCCGGCTTGGGGTGGGTAGCTCCCGGCTTGGGGCGGGTAGCCTCCGGCTTGGGGCGGGTAGCCTCCGGCTTGGGGTGGGTAGCCGCTCCCTTGCGGTGGGTATCCGCCAGCTGCTGGCGGGTAACCACTTGACTGAGGGGGATAACCTGGGTAACTCATCTCCACAACCTGAGAGAGACCAGAAACAGCAACTTCCATAAAATCTCACTTGAACAGGAACAAGTACATTGCGACATAATAGTTCCCCAGAGAATCGCAAGTTCAGTTGCATCAATGCAATAGACAATAATAAATATGCCGATGTGATGTTGCTTTGGTTGGTTTATTACAGCGGTTCTCAAAAGCTGGGGCGATAAAATGATTGCGAAGCACTGGTCCAACCGAAATGTTTAAAGGTCTCCATAGGTTCCCGTTACACAAGGTTCTTTTGTATACCCTTTTCAATTGGCTTGTCTGTGACATGCCACAGAAACTGTTGCTACTGAGTCTGACTAACCAATCATTCGTATCCGAGGGGAAAAAAATTCTTATAAACACAGGAATAAATCTGGACAGTGATGTATGTTTCCTTCTTGAATGTTTTAGATCAGTAACACAATGACAACTTAAAAATATTTTCCTAAAGACAGACAGATCTGGGCTGGTTAGTCTGGAAAGTCCAACTCCAATTGAGTAGAACATACCTGACTACAGAGGAACCTCGGTTCTCGAACGCTTCTCAGTTCGCACAAATAGGTGCTCGACCAAATATTTCGAGAAATTCTTGCTTCGCTGTTCGGTCAAAAAAATCGGTCTTCGAACGCCGGTAATGTGTGAGTGCGTACGCTACGGTGCGATGCTGAGCGGCGCACGGGTGTAGATGGCCCCCACCCCTCGTGACCAACTTTTATCACGTGTGTTACAATGTATGTGTTTCACCCGGTGCGGTTAGAAGGGGGCACCAACTGTCAATGTAAACACTGAAGTATGTCACTCAGCTTTACCGGAAACTTCAGTGTTTACATTGACAGTTAGTGCCCCCTTCTAACCGCACCGGGTGAAACACATACATTGTAACAACGTGCGCACTTGCCTCTTTTTTTGCTTTTGATATCGAGGAACGGGGTAAGAAATCCTATTCATAATTATTTTCTTTATCCTTTTTTTATTTTTACACGTTCATGTTAGCGTAATCTTTCATACGGAAGATTACGATAACGCGAACGTACGATTAGCCTGGGTTAGCTTTATGATTCGAGGTAAACATTCAGGGTGTTGGAACTGAGCCCAAAATTCAGGGTGTTGGAACGGAGCCCCTTTTCCAATGAAGTGGTGCTAAATGACTTGTAAACGACCTGATTTTTTATTTTTACACGTTCATGTTAGTGTAATCTTTCGTACGGAAGATTACAATAACACGAACATACGATCAGCATGTGTTAGCTTTATGATCACGTTAATCATTCATGCTAAACATTCAAGGTGTTGGAACGGATTAAAACAATTTTACATTATTTTTAATGGGAAAATTGATCTTCGGTGATCGACCAAATCGGTTCTCGACCAGGCTTCTGGAACGGAATATGGTCGAGAACCGAGGTTCCACTGTATTTGATTTTGTGTTCTGGAGACACAGATTTGTTGTGTTTTTGTTCTTGTGCCAAATCTGTTTTGAAAAAAAAGACGAATTTTGTGTAAAACCGTCAAAATTAAAATTCTTTACATATCCTTTCAGTACTTTCATTTTGTCATCTACTGAATTGTTTTTAGTTTTAGGAAGAACAAGTTAAAGATTAACATACAAGTGAGCTGTATGGAAACTCCAAGGGAATATCCAGTAGGGCATTGATTCTCATCCACTGTGCCGCGGCACACTAGGGTGCCGTGAGAGATCATCAGGTGTGCCGTGAGAAATTATCTAATGTCACTTTTAAAAATTTTGAATTTTATAAAACATTTATGAATAATTTTCTGCAAATATTATGTCATTGTCAAGTGTCTGTATCGTAAAAACTGGGGGTATTACAAATTATATTGTACTTAAAATACTGGTCAGTGTCATTTTATAACATTTTTGGTTAGTGGTGTGTAGTGGGTTTTACATAATTCACCCACGGAATCATTGTTTAGTTAGCGAGTTCCTAGGGGGACTCTTAATTCGGCCGGCTCGAGCCGCTCTCTTGTTTTGTTTTGTGATTGCAAGTTTAAATGTCATTAAAGCAGCTTTCGTTGGCACCTTTGTTTGACACTCCGCCTACGACTCCCGTCTCTGCTCGCTACACTGTAAATTTTATCCAATGTAAAAAAACATGCGCTGGCTCAAAAAAGGTTGAAAAACAATTCAGTAGGGCATCAAATCTGCAGTGAGGTTTCAAAAGAGGCTTGATGAACTTATATGAAACAATATTTAAAAAAGAACAGTAAATTGTAATCGGTGAGTAATAAAATAGCATTTTTTTTCTCCCCATGTATGGTTTGTTGTGCGGGTTTTAAAGGTATTTTACAGATAATTGCACTTAAAAGACTACTCATTTTTTGAAGGTAGTAATTGCAATGCATATTTGTACGGTGTTAAAAACAATATATTCAAAATATTATAGCTATGAATACATATATGTGCTGCTGTATTTGGTATTACGACTGATAAAGACTACAACCCCTTATGAGACGTTTAAGAAGGAGTAAAATAATATCTTAAGAGTTTGAAAAAAAATGAATGTTAACAAAAATGTAAAACAAAGAATTAAACTCCCCTTCCAAGTGTCCAACAAAACCGTTATTACATAACACCAGTTCAGCCCCACCTCCGCCATCGAAGGAGTTAGCTTTCTTTTAGCATCCGCTTTATTAGCCTGTTCGTGTACTCGTTCGAGAAGTAAATGAATGGGGAATTACAGGAAAAGTACCTAAACACGATGGAGAATAATGTCAATTGCAAGTTTTGTCGCTCGGGTACGCAAGGTTTCTCGTTGCTCTTAATTTCCTGGAGTGAAAAAAACCGAGTTTGCATCACAGTACACTTACAAATCAATAGTTAGGGGGCAGCATGATAACGATACAATCGACAGGGTTGTCTTTAGTCCGAAATATTTTTCTCTTTAAAAAGACAAGACAAGTTTCTTTACTTACTTGTCAGAGGTTGCTGCTCTGTAGCCCAAGAAAAATGGGTCGATAGGGGAGTGGCAGAAGTAGAGGGTGGGTCTTTGAAGCATAAGTATTACAAAAAAGTCAATGTAACCTTTGCACTCTGCTGACCAGCAGCCACCTCATTGGGTTTCGCCTGCTGAGGTTGTTGTTTTGTTCTGTTGCTATGCACAATCAATTAGATCACAAAATGGACACAATGCAACAAGCAACAGCTGTTAGTGGTCTAGACATTCGGGTACAAGGCGTTCTCAGACTCTACACTTAAAAAGGACCAAACCTGGAACAGAAGATGCGGTGTCCCACAAAGCAACAGTGGAGAGCATTCATGCACACATTTCACGGTATTGCATGTCAGAGCACGGTAGCAGACAGAAAAAAAAACATACCGAGAGTAATCAACACAGCCCAGAAAATCATTGGCAATTTGTGTCATGATTACCGATGTGAATCACCTGTGCCCGCTCCTTTGGCGCCAACTGCCTCGGACTCTGATTGACTCCCTGTCCCTATTTAAACCCACTCCTATCTGTTCCCTTTTTCGACCCTGACTCCCACCTGTTTTCTGCTCTCGTCTGTTCCCCGGCTGCGACCTGTTTTCACTTCAGTAGCCTAGATGGTAGGGCGTCCGCTTTGAGACTGGGAGGTCGCTGGTTCGCGCCTCGGCCGAGTCATACCTAAGACTTCACTTCACTTCAGTAGCCTAGATGGTAGGGCGCCCGCTTTGAGACTGGGAGGTCGCTGGTTCGCGCCTCGGCCGAGTCATACCTAAGACTTATAACATTGGTAAAATGGCGGCGCCCTCTGTTGGCTGCGGCTGCATCGGCTCGCTACAACGGGTCAGGTGTATCGACATTTCGTTCTGTGTACATTGTTACAAAGAATGACAATACAAAGGAAATTATTATTATTATTATTATTATTTTTGCTCTCCTGTCCCGGCTACTGACCCGTTTTTCGTTCCCGACACCGCCATCGCTCACCACTTCCGCGATCAGAGCCACCTGCTTCCCGCGTCTAGCAATCACCAGATCGTGGGCGCAACCTTTTCTCTTTCTTCCAATAAATCTTGTGATAAACGTAACATAAGTGGGTCCTGTCTCCGTTCTGGTCTTGACAATTCTTCCTAGTCTGGAGGACATTGCCGGCCTGTGACACTGCAGCAGAGCCAAAAACATTATATCCCGGCAATCTTTTATCAGCAGCGCACTGCTAGGTGCTACAGGTCCCTTAAAACAAGGACGAACGAGACAGTGTCTTGCACAGGGCCGTCACCATCCTGAAGAATATATATCTTGCCTATTTATAGAAAAATTGGGATTTATATATTATTTATTGACAGGGAATTTTGTTCCTGCTAAATGTTATTGCACAATTTTAATCATACTTTGTTGAACTATTGTCATATTCCAGGTATTGTTCATAAAAAATGTTTGCCACGATGCCATTAGTATTTTTATTTTTTTTACCCGACTAATTTTTGACCCCACCATGAAAGAGTTTATGTACTAGTCAGTCATTATCCAAGGGTTAAGTCTTTATTATGTGTATGGATTCTAGAGTGCCATTTTAATGTAAATGGTCTGCATTTATATAACGCTTTTCAAGTCAATGAAGACCTCTCAAAGCACTTTACAATGTGCTTCACACTTTTCCCTTTTACACACTAACTGATAGCAGAATCAGGCATGCAAGGCGGCATTAGGGATTCCAAGGACACTTCTGCATGTAACACGGAGCAGCCGAGAACCGAACCTGCGACCTTCTGATCGCAAGATGAGCCCTCTACCTCCTGAGCTAATGCTGCCCTAAAAGATTCTACAGGGTGTATGTTTTGCTCGATTTGTTCAAGACATGTTATTTGTTTTGTTACTGTTGTTGGTTTGTTACTTTGTTTCTGGTTTTGTGATCAAATACCACCCTAATTTTGAGCAACTAATCTAATCGATGCACTATTTTTCAGTGCCCTCTTTTATTGTTACGATGCTCTTACACCTGAGGCCAGCCTCCAAGCACTACCTAGTAAATATTTTTCGCCTATTTATCCATCACGGTTGGCCATTGCCCTCACTTGGGCCTGCCCATTTGCTCATTGCATGATTGGCTTCCCTCTTATCTAAACTCAGTGCTTTCATTCACTCATTGTCAGTCTGTCAACGAACCTCTGCACTTGCAAGACTTGTATTTTTACTCTGTCCAGTATCCTGATCGTGTATCCAGTATCCGGTAACGATCCCGCCTGTCTCGTCCTGTCCGGTATCTTGCTCCAGTATCCAGTATCCGGTATCGATCCCGTCTGTCTTGTCCTGTCCAGTATCTTGCTCCAGTCTACAGTATCCGGTATCGATCTCCTCCTGTCCGGTATCTTGCTCCAGTATCCGGTATCGATCCCGCCTGTCTCGTCCTGTCCGGTATCTCGCTCCAGTATCCGGTATCAATCCCGTCTGTTCCGTCCTGTCCGGCATCTATCTCGTCCTGTCCAGTATCTCGCTCCGGTATCGACCCCGCCTCTCTCGTCCTGTCCGGTATCTTCCTCCAGTATCCGGTGTCTTTCTCGTCCTGTCCGGACGGTACCTTGCTCCAGTATCCAGTGTCTGTCCCGTCCTATCCGGTATCAGTCCTGTCCGGTATCTGCTCGTGTATCCTGTATCTGGTATCGATCCCGTCTGTCCTGTCTGGTTTCGATCTCGTCTGCCTCTGGCGTTTGTGTTCACGCGCATGACTCTCCCATTCCCGTGAAATAAAGCTTGTATGAAAACGTTACGCGTCTGGGTTCTGACATTATCCGAACATTCTTTTTATTTAATTTTTCTCTTTGAAGTGTTTATTACGTATTTATTGTGAACTGTCATGTCTAATCTATGCACCATTTTTCAATTCACTATTTAATAATGCACTTACATCGTAAGGCCAATCTCCAGGACTACCTAGTAAACATTTTTTGCCTATTTATTCTGACATCTTTTATATTCTTTTCGTCTTTAATACGTGTTTATACTTAAGCGCCGTGTCAAGTCTCGTTGTAAACAATGTTCACTATGTTGTTGTCAATGACAATAAAGTAACTTAATATTCCAAGTAGAAGTACATATGCTTTTGTTTAAAAAATACTTGCCAAGAAAAACACGTTTTCTGACAGCACCCTATTCTCAAAGAACAGCCTTTAAAAACCGAGGGTGGCAGAAAAATGTGATTTTCCCAAAATATTCACTTTAAAGGATCCACAAGTTATAATACTAAATGTAAAAAGTGAAAACATGATTTTGATCATGTACATATCATTTTTGTGTACTTTATTCATTTTATTTACCTTTTTTTTTCTGTATTTCTACAGCGCCTAATGTGTCAGTACCAGAACGGAAACAGGACCCAATTGCGTAGCATTTACCACAAGTTTTATTGAAGGAAAGAGGAAGGGCTGGGCCCTTGATCCGGTGTTCGCTGAACGCGGAAGCAAGTCGCTCTCGTACTCTGATTGCGATCAGATCACGGAAGTGGACCTTCCGTAGTGAGAGATGGCGGTCTCAGGGAAAAAAAACTGGTCGGTAGCCGGGACGGGGAGAGCAAGGCGTGGTCGGGGTCGGAAACGAGTCGTAAGCTAGAACGGGAGAGTAGACGTAGTGGGGGAATAAAGAGGTCGGGATCAAAACAGGTCGTAGCCGGAGACAGACAGGAGCAAAACCGGGACAAGAGGGCGTCAGGGTCAAAAGAGGCTTGCCTAGAATACACTGAGGTTCGCAGACGCACTGACAACAGGGGACTGATAGTACTGGGTTCAAATAGTGACAGGGAGCCAATCAGAACCCGCGGCGGTTGTGGCCAAATGAGCGGGCACAGGTGCATCACATCAGTAAGCATGACATAATGGCGTCTTGAAAAGTTAAATGGTAAATGGTCTGCATTTATATACTGTGGCAATTTTCAAGACACTGAAGACCTCCCTAAGCACATTACAATGTGCTTTACATTTATCCATTCACACACGCACGCGTATTGTGGCTTGACCATTCTATGCCAATTGTGTTTGTATTTGTAATATTCAATAAAAAATCGTTGGGGGGAAAAACAATCGTTTTCCTGTTCACTTTTAGGCGGAACAAAATGCATGGAGAAGCATTCAGCAGTCGGACGCATTTCACTGACGGGTAGCTTCAAATCGCTGCGTCTTGTTAATACAGAATTGATATTTTTGTTTCCGCTTTCGAGACTCTTGATAATGTCTGTAAAGTTTTAAATAAACTGTAAAACAAATAACATGTGGAAGAAGGAATGTGACCGCTTTGAATATTTGCAAACGCTCGTCACAGAATTTCAGGACACCGAAAGTGATGGTAAGCTGACAAATTTTGTGTTCCTCTAAAACAGGGTGTCGAACCCATTTTATTGGGAGGCAGATTAGCTTGCAAGATGTGGGTCTTTCCGGGGGCTCACATTTAAATTATGATTAAGGGGTGTCAAATTTGATTACAGTATACAACGATTATTGAGGGTCTCTTCACCTCAATATTTTTCCTTCAATAAGAGTAAAGTAAAACATCCATCCATTAAACCTGTTGACAGAGATCAATGTGATGCTGTGATTTTCCTGATTTAATTATCCATCCATTGTTTGCACTGCTTATCCTCAGTAGGGTCGCGGGGTTGCTTGCTCTCTTCGGGCAGTGGGCAGGGGACACCCTGAACGGGTTGCCAGCCAGTCACAGGGCACACAGAGACATACGACCATTCTCACTCACACTTAGGGACAGTTTGAACCGGCCAATCAAAACAATTAAATTAATTTCTGGTAGAGTTCATTTAAAGGGACGGTGTGTAATATTTAACGCCACCTAGTAGTACTAAATCGTTAATTCAGTAAAAATAAAAAATAAAACAGATCTGAATACTAGGCAAAAATACATAAACTAGCAACTTTTTTATTAAAAAAATCACAGATTGAGAAATGTGTATTCCTTTTACATATTGTGGAATTCCTACTGGAGTTTGCATGTTCTCCCCATGCTTGCGTGGGTTTCCTCCGGGCACTCTGGTTTCCTCGCGCATTCCAAAAAAAAAAAACATGCATGTCAGGTTAATTGGCCGGTCCAAATTGTCCCTAGGTCTGAATGAGCGAGTGAATTGTCGGTCTCTGTGTGCCTTTCGACTGGCTGGTTTATTAGTTTATTATTATTATTATTAACACCAGTTCAGGGTGTCCCCTTAAGATTGCTGGGATGGGCTCCAGTACTACCGCGACCCTACTGAGGATTAGCGGTGCAGATGATGGATGGATGGAATTCCTACAGAGAGGTCGCCACCATGTTCGTCTTGGATCTTGCTGCTATGTGGTGCTGTGTGGGGCTGTTTTTTTGTTCACCTTAGATAACAGTGCCATCTGTGGTAAAATATGACACACTCGTGCTTTAACTGTCATGACAAAAAAAGCCCACAGACACTGAATCAAATGTTTGATTTAGTGATTTAAAAATCTTAACATTTTATTTTTTATGAAAATGAACACCTTAAAATGAGGACTTTGCTGGTAATTTTATATCCATTATAGAAAGGAGCCAAAGCTTCTTTCAACTTCTGCAAAGATACTCAGGGGTAATTTTTTATTTTATTTTTTGGGGTTTGAATTCATATTGCTTTAAACAGCGCGTCTGTGACTTTTATTATGAGTACATTAATATCAGGGTGTGTTTTCTGGTTGATTAACGATAGTCAGCAATACAGCTACAATCGGTGCTTTGAAAGTGGTGCTCCAGACAGAAGAACAGCTTCAGCGACATACTCCTGTCACAGTCTTGTTCCCCAGACAGAGGAGATTATTTCTTCTTCATGCCATGATGCTCTTTAACTCCACCGGGGGAGTGAAAGCCCACATTAAACCCCACCCCCACATTTGCGTATTACCCTAATTTTATTAGTGTGTATTTTCGCAACACTATTTAAATGCTCTTTATAAACACGTTATATTGGGTATTTTTGTATTCTATATCATTTTATTTTTTAACACAGGGATACTGCTGGAAGTGTGAATTTCCCTACGGGGATGAATTAAGTCTCTTTCTCATCTATCTGAGCTATAGAGCTATCTATCTATCGAGCTATCTATGCACCTATCTACCTATCCATCTATGCACCTATATATTTATCTATCTATGCATCAATGCTTCTATCTATGCATTTATGCTAAGATGATGGATGAGTTCCTAACGCTTTTCATGCAAATATATTTCTTTCTAGAGGCAAAGGAGCAAGTTCTGGCCAACTTGGCCAATTTCGCCTATGATCCAAAGAACATGGAGCATCTGAAGCAGCTCCAGGTGGCTGATCTCTTCCTGGACATGCTCACAGAAGACAATGCCAACTTTGTGGAATTTGGGATAGGTGAGGATTCTAGAAGTCTTAAAAGGAATTAAATTCATTGTTGTAAAAATAAGGCATTAACTGGCATTACAACGTCTTAAATCGAATTTTTGAAAGTCTTAATATATATTAATAAAATATATTTGTTTGGATTAAAAATATTTAGTAACATTTATCAATTGTTTGTTTTAATAATCAATTTACTCTTGTGGCAACATCGCATGACCACACGCAACTATCAAAACGGTGATGTGGTTTCAGTCAGAACAGACCCATGACTTGGGAAAGTGTACTTTAAATGAGAAGTGGCTGTCAGGTGAAGGTTTTTGCCATGGCTAAAAGCTGTGCGAGGTAATGTCTACGCGGCACAATGCATTGTGTGCAATAAATACGTGTTTTTTTTTGTATGTTTGTTTGAATCACTTGTGTTCTTTTTCTCAGCTTGGTCTTAAATTTGATTACATAAAAGCATCCAAAAAGTCTTGAATTTAACTTTCCTTAAGCTGTAGGAACCCTGGGATTGCAGAAGCACTTTTTGTTTTTGTCTTAACAAAGTAAGCTCTTGCCCCAAATCAGTATGCCGGGGCATAATGGTGTGCCTAAGACCTTTTCTAGTGTGCTGTGCAAAATTGTCTAATTTTATTTTTGCAGCTTCAAAAGTTTTGAGCCAATAGTGACCAATTCAAATATGGATTGACACATAGTTTAGCGGATTAAATTCCCAACGTAATTTGACGCAATTTTACGAGCTGTATTGAAATCTGAGCCGAAAGTAAACGTGCACAAATCCAACCCGGGAACTATTTTTCCGCAGGATTTTTCCGCACAGGTGTGCAAAATCAGTGAGTCAAATGTTTACAACTCTTTAACAATGTCTAAAAAATAGACAAAGTAAAATACATGAATGCAAAGTTTTGAGAGCTGTGAACTGCCTCTTTTGGAAATGCCTATACAGTACTTACCATTTTCAAAATGTGTAAAATCCAATGTTCAGTTTTTGGAGTTTGATCAAATTTGACAAGGTACCAGGTAAGGCTTTAAGCTATTGTCTGACCTGTTTTCCAGCAAAGATGCCCATGATACACACATTTGGCAGGCATTTGAATGCAATAAAAACCCATTTCTGTGTGTTACAACTCAGATCACTCAATGTTAGTAGCCATTGCAGTGATTATTTCAGTTCATACTCTCTCAAGAACAGCATTTTTTGGGGTACGTGGATTGGGACTTCAGGCGAATTTTACAGGAGCGGTAAGGGGTTAAATAGATGGCTAGTAACAGATATGTTTCCCCTTGTTGACTGCAATAGGAGGGCTGTGCAACCTCAGCATGGATCCGGAATTTTCAGACTTCCTGGTGCAAAATGACGCCATCCCTCTGGTCACAAACTGTTTGTCAAGTGCCCGGGAGGAGACAGTCCTGTCAGCCATCAGCACGCTCATGAACCTTACCAATCCACCATCAGGATTGCGCATCAGCGATGTGGCCATCGTGGAGTGTATGTTACGCTTCTCCCTGTGCGAGAGTCCTCGTCTGCGGAACCTGGCTCACATTTTTCTGCAGGATTGTTGCAGCAAGGAGAAAGTGAACCAAGTCCAGCAGGGCATGGCGGAACGGACACAGACAGCTCTTGGCATCCCCATGCCCAAAGACTGAAGGAGAAAGAATTGTGTTTGCTTGAGATCATGTTTTGTATTATGGTGCTAAGGCAAAATTAGATGTTCATTGGTGAGCACATGTCAAGAATAGAAATGTCTTTATTGTAGGGCTGCAACAACATATCGATGAAATTGATTCAAATCAATTATTAAAAGAGTTTGCACCTAATTATCTCATTATTTCACCTGTTCTGAGATTTGAGCCACTTTACTTACAGGGTTTGTGCAGGTGCTTGAAATCCTTGAAAATGCTTTCATTTTAATGTTTTTAAGGTCAAGAAAATACTTGAATTTTTGGTGAAGTGCTTGAAAATGCTCGAAATTGTTGCCATTGACATGTTTAATGGCAGTCTGACTTGATACGCTTTTTATATATACATCTAATATAAAAGTCTGTGTGAAAATGGTGGCTACATCCTCATTATTGAGTTGTCATGTGACACGTTGCTGCCCCATTCTGTCGTATCCAAGAGGACAGATTTATCAGACTCGTCAAGGAAATTCCGGCTCTTTTTCGAGAAGTGGCTCTTTAGGCTTGGCTCCTCAGTTTTCGTTTTGAGAGTGATATACTGTGAATAATAACAAAACATTATGCACCAAATTATTATTTAGTCGTCTCATATGTTTTACAGGAGATCCCTGAAATACACATGAAAAGTAAATGAAAATATACACAGATTTACAACACAAATGGTAAAATACAAACCAATATTAGCTTGTAATTTTAGATCAGGAGATGGTGTATGTGGTTTGCAATAATCTGTGGTTTGCAATAATCTGTGGTCTGTGCAGCCCTTTGAGATTCATTAGGATTAAGGGCTATACAAATAAATATAACTTAATTCAATGACAAAAAGATGGTAATGTTTGCCTGAAAAGGGATGGCCACCAACAGGCTGTACTTGCCCAAGATACACCACAGTAAATGGTGCCCCTATGACCCAAGTGGTTAAAGGATCCATCCATCCCCAACCAAACCAACTTTTTCTCTAATCTACTAGTCCATCCCCGTGAGAATGTTTGTTCCATTACGTGGACCCAGAGTTAAAATGTGTTTGACACCCCTGCTCTAGAAGGTAAAAAAACACTATGCTAGAACCCACTACACTGAAACACAAGTATGTGCACGCGGCACACAGGTAGCTTGACAGAGGCTGCAATAATGATTTCAGCCAGAAGATGGCATCAGGAAGCAGACACTTTTTGAAGTTACAGCAACACCTTTAAGAATCTTCCCTGTGTTGAATTAACCATGTTATTTATTTTCTAGGTACTTTAGCAGCACTATTGAAAATTGCTAATTTGGTATTGTCGGAGGGCAGCATGGCGACGCAGTGGTTAGCGTGTGTGCGGCACAGTTCTGAGGTCATGAACCTCCTGTGTGGAGTTTGCATGTTCTCCCCTTGCTTGCATGGGTTTCCTCACACATTCCAAAACTGTGCATGTTAAGTTAATTGGCCGGTCCAAACTGTTCCTTGGTGTGAATAAGCGAATGATTTGTCTGTCTCTGTGGGCCTTTTGACTAGCTGGCAAGCAGTTTAGGGTGTCCCCTGCCCACTGCCCGAAGATAGCTCAATGGGCTCCAGCACCCCCGCAACCCTACTGAGGATAAGCGGTGCAGATAATGGATGGATGGATTGTCCAATTGATTCATGCAAATTGTGTCTCTAATGATGCGATGTTCAATAACAAGCAATAATAGCTAACCTTTGAAATTTTTCTATTATGCCACCTGGTGATGACAGTATTAGTTGTTGACACAATTTAAAATGACCCTTTTAGGGTATATCTTTATTTACCACTTAAATACAAAAACAAGATTGAAAGGAGAAGGACCAAAATGTAAAGTGCTTTTAACCAAAACCCAAATTAAAATGATGCATTTAGTGCAATTGTGACTTAAAAGGCATCATATTTTTGGTTATCAACGTAAGACACAAAAGGTCGTTTGGAGAAGTTGTGAAGCATTCAAGGTCAGTTTGTTAATTTTTAAAAGTGCTTAGCTCAACAGTACAGAACAACATGAAATGACAGAAATTATACCAAATAGAAAAGATTGTCTTAACCCATAGATTGCCGCATGTATGAAAATCAAAGTGTGTTCAGGATTCCCGAGGCAAGCCGTGGACTCGGAAGCGATACATGCACGTGTACTCCTGCTGACCCCAGTTGGACAGCACCTGCACTTCGATAATTTGAAAAGCACGTTCATTTTTCTCCTGTGGAAAGAAAACACATCTTTGCATGTCACTTATCCTTTAGGACAAAGGGTGGAGTTAAATGTATAAGAGTCGTTAAAAACAATTTAAAACTGCCAAAAAGTTTATATAACATGGGTCTCAAACTGAATTTACTGGGAGGACCGCCGGGGTTAGGGTCTGGGTTAGGACCACATCGGCTTTTCCATCAGACAAGCACCAATAAAAACATTCCACTGTTCTTTAGTTCTAAATATGATAAACATATCACTCTCCTCAGGTGTAGTTTCAGCAGCTTTAAAGTCAGCTGTTATTAAACCTACACTGAAACGACCCAACCTTGAATCCAGAAACTTATGTAATTATAGACCTGTGACGAATTTGAACGTGGCTTGGATGAATGTTGAGGAACGAATGCAATATCGGGCATTCCTCCTCTGCCATATTTTGGCTCTGTGCATATTTTGGGGCGACGCCCAACAAAGTCCTCTCCAAAATAAGTGGCGGCAAACGTGGGGCTTTTTATACTGTGTTCTTATGATCAAGTGATGTTTTTCTCTGATTCGCTTAGTCAGCAACTTGGGAATTCTTATATCAACATTGTTTCATAACATCCTACCAGATGTCTGTTATCAGCTCTGTTGTCAGCTCCAAAGCTGCTGACTTAGGGTTAATCCACAACAAGATCAAACTCATGCAGGTCGCACTGAAATTCAGCTTTCATATAATAGCAGAGGGCCCTAGAACTATCTTCTTGGTGGCGACAAATGGTCTGTGGGTTTGAGACTCATGTTGTAAAAAGTGTAGACTCACTGTAACATAGTAGGTCTGCAGCGCTTCTCCATCTTCCTGATATATGTAAGATCCCAACACTGTTCCTCGCTCCTGTGCAGCGTTGTCCAGACCCTAAAGAGAAACGTAACTCAAAGAGCTAGAAAAAAAACAAATACCAGAAAACTTGATATGCTAATGCTTACATAGACTCTGAAGTCTCTGGGGGCACTTTGCAGAGTACCTCTAGGTGCTAAGGCTTTCGGGATGTGCTCTAGGGAGAAGGCAGTGGGGAGGATACTCATGGATAAGCGGATAACCAGAAATCCTGTTGACCCTCGAAATGCCCAGCAGTTCCCCGGATGGACATTTGGCTGAAAAAGCACAAGAAAACTTTGATACAGGTGAAAGTGAATTCTGTTTCAAATATTGGACACGTGCAAATGAGATACAGGGTTTGTACACTCTTTTCATGGCCAAATTCAAACACTTTCTAGGCCAATTGTGTCATTTTTCCAGTACCTTCAAAGAAATCCAGTGCCAATTTAAAAATATTTTTGTTGTTGACTTTGATAACTGAATTAAAGTGCAAACATTGCATGAATGAAGATGAGTAAATACAGGTACATACTGATGGCAGATGGAAAACAGCGATGTCATATACATGCAATGAATGTTATAGGTAGATAATATAATGAACTTAATTTTAAAGTTGTCCGTTATATATTCTGATTATCGATCCTTAATATTTTGCAAATAATGTTTTTTTTTTTTTCCCGATTAGTAGTTGTCTTATTGTGTTTCAAGATGCGAAAAATGGGGCTGGCAACTTTATGGCTGGGAAGGCAACTTTTCAGAGTTGTCTGCCCTGGTGTCCGGTAACTTTTTGTCATGCGTCTCAGACACTGGTGACAGTGATGTAAACAGCGCATAATAGTCAAAATAACAAACAACAGTGGGGTATAGTGGTCAAAATAAAAAAATGATATCCTATGCAGTTGTCAAAAATCAAAACCAGAATAAAGTTATCACCCTGCAAAAAAGAGGGAGTATTCTAATGCAAAATTCTAATTGAAAAAAATGGAGTTATTCTATTATTACCACACATTTTGATTGCTAAAAAAATGCATCTGAAATGTATATCGTAATTCAAATAAAACAATGTCAAAGTATGATATTTTTGTTATGTTTATTCAATACATTCTTCAGTTTTCTTTTTTTTGCATATTAACGTTTACTTTCAAGTATTTCTTTCAAGTAAGTGCTAAAGAAAGACCCAAGTCACCTGGATGACAACCCTCGGAGACTGCGAAAAGTACCACAGAGGAATTCCAAACAAGCTGAGCAGGGCCGCTTTGGTCTCATAAGTCTCAGAACAGCGAGTGCTCAAAATGCTGCCACCTTTTTTAGAAAAAAATGAAATTGAAAAAAAAAACCCTTTCGGGTATCACATCAAACATTGGGTTGCTTGAGACCTCCTGATTCTAATGCGTAGTCGGCAAGGCCGGTCTGGTCGTGGGAAAAACGACGCAGTGCATTTTTGATCATTTCGTCAACGTCCTGCAAACAAAAGTCAAGTTTTTAGGTGGTGCAGATAAAAAACTGTTCTTCTTGTAATTTAAAGTATTCCCAAATACTTTTTTTTCTTCAATCAAACACAAAACCTGTGCGGTTTGTCCCCACAATTATGAAATTATCCATCCATCAATTATCTGCACCGCTTATCCTCAGTAAGGTCACGGGGGTGCTGGAGCCCATCCCAGCTATCTTCATGCAGTGGGCAGGGGACACCCTGAACTGGTTGCCAGCCAGTCGCAGGGCACACAGGGACATACAATTTGCCCGCTCATTTACACCTAGTGATAATTTGGACCAGCCAATTAACCTGACATGCATGCTTTTGGAATGTGGGAGGAAACCCACGCAAACACAGGGAGAACATGCAAACTCCACACAAGAGGTTTGATCTCATGACCTCAGAACCAATTAACCTGACATGCGGTCCTGGTTACCCGGTTAGCAGCTCTCAGTGTTTTGTTTTTTGGGCCAGTCAGCCGTTTTGGCTACTCACCCTCTGTTGTACCATTATCGGATTCACCTGCTGCACAGGCATGTCCATTTCTCCAAACAAACTACTCAAACTTTGCTTGAAACACTCCTTCTCAACTAATTAACAGATAAACCAATATGGTGACTGTCTGTATGGTGTTCGCACAGGACGTCACAGCTCAGGAAGTCAAAGACGAGACGCACATCTTCAAAATGCATTATCTGTGTACCGATTTAATATGTATTGATTTTATGCAAAAAGCGTTGCCTCACATTTTGCATGTGTAAGAATTTGGGAATACCTTTAAAGGGAAAGCCAATGCAAACATGCCCTTTACATTTATACTGTGTTCCTTTTCATTGACTCCCTTTTACAGCATTTTCTATGTAAAGCTTTTACATAATCACCTTTCTGGTAAGCATCATCTTCTCTCTTTCTCTGAGCAACTCATCATGGCGGCACTGGTCCAAATTCTGGCTGACATTGTGAAGAAAGCTCCTCTCTAAAGAGGCAAGATATGCCTGGATCTCTTTCTCAAAGAGCTGAACACGAACTTCTCGCTGGATCTGAGATGAAATCTGTTAAGAATGGAAATAAGAAAATTTCATTCAAGACGATTTTGGGTTAAAATGCAAGCATCATCTTTCAGGTTGGACTGGTAGAATAAATCAATTCACAGAATCAATATGTCATTTTAATGCCTTAGATAATTCAAAGCACTTTGTGATTTTCAAACCCAAATAAACTTCTCAGAGGCTATTTAACAACACAAAGATTTCGCTCAGCTTACAAATTTCATGTCCACCCGCTGACATTCCAGAAGACCTTCCATATCCTGCCTGATGTTCTTAACAGCCGCCTCTAGTTGATGCATGTTTGCCAGCAAATCTTCATGGGACTGACTGTCAAACGCCATGCTATGAAATAGATCAATCAGAGCCCAGGAAAAAAAATTGACACATGATAAACAGGCATATGAGGAGGAATCTCTAATCCAATTGATAAAAGTAGTGGGCCGTTTGTAATACACAAATTACACTGACGAGCTATTGATTGTAAAGTCTATGCGGAGATTATATGTGATACCTATCTGGGGGCTGAAATTTACACATTAACCCTGAAGATTCCACGGGTTCTCCAATGTTAAAGTCTCATCTCATCTCATTAGCTACACCGCTTATCCTCAGTAGGGTCGCGGGGATGTTAAAGTAAACCCTAAAATTAAATTCATATGTTTCTAATGCCTTTGCTTGTGTTATCACTGCGCAAAAGTGGTAAGAACCTTAGCCGGGGCCTAATAAGTTAAATCATTATGTTTGGGTTTGGGCCGGGCTTTGCTCTCGCTTTTATTTTATTTTTTAAATAGCCCCCGTCATTGTTCTTTGTGTTACATGTTGATGATGTCAGTGTATGGTCTGTTTAATCTCCTCATGCTGAGGTTTTGGATGTTTTTCTTGCCCTCTTATATGAGGGGAGGGTGTAATAACGATCTATACAGCACTTATTATAGCCTGACACATCTAGAGGAGAAGAACACCCATGTGCGGATGCTGTTCCTGGACAGTTCAGCATTCAACACCATCATCCCACAACATCTGGTAGACAAAATGAGACTCCTGGGTTTCAACACCCCCCTGCGGAACTGGCTGCTGGACTTCCTCTGTGACAGACCCCAATCAGTGCGGATAGGTCAGAACAGTTCAGATGTCATCTACCTCAGCACGGGCTCCCCCCAAGGCTGCGTCCTAAGCCCCTTGCTGTTCACCTTGATGACACACGACTGCGTCCCTAGGTCCGCCACAAACCACATCGTGAAGTATGCTGACGACACAACAGTGGTGGGCCTCATCAGGGATGACAACGACCTGGCCTACAGAGAGGAGGTGGAGCAGTTGGTGGGCTGGTGCAGGGACAACAGCCTGGTCCTGAATGTCGACAAAACTAAAGAGATCATTGTCGACTTTAGGAAAAACCAGCCCAACCATGCCCCACTCTGCATCAACAACAAGGCTGTGGAGGTTGTCAGCAGTATCAAGTTCCTAGGGGTGCACATTACAAACAAACTCACCTGGTCCGTGAACACTGCATCACTGGTTAAGAGGGCACAGCAGCGCCTGTACTTCCTGCGGAGGATGAGGAGAGCCCACCTGCCCCCACCCTCCCTCATTACATTCTACAGGGGCACCATAGAGAGTATCCTGACCAGCTGTATCTCTGTGTGGTGTGGAGGCTGCAGCGCTACCGACTGGGGTAGTGTGAGGAGGATAACGAGGACAGCAGAGAAAATAATCGGGACTACACTTCCCTCCATTCAGGACATTGGCCAGAAGCACTGCCTATCCCATGCTAAAAACATTACCGGGGACCCCTCTCACCCCCATCATGGACTGTTCACTCTGCTAGCCTCTGGGAATAGGTACTGCAGTGTGCGGTGCAGGACCACCAGGCTCCGCAATAGTCTAGTCCCCCTGGCCATTAGACTGTTAAATGGTCAATCTAACATATAGTTAACTTAAATCTAAACGGCTGCTAATCTGACTTTTTGCACTACTGGCAGTTTTTTTTATAGCTTGCCACTCCTTGCACATTGCTCTCTGCACTATTGTAATTACAGCGTTATTGTTACAGTGTTAATGTTACTGTGTACCTGACTTGTTAACCTGACTGCCCATTTTGCACATCTGGTTAGCTACTCTTCTTGCACTATCGGCACTATGGTAAAATACTATACGTAGCCAAAATACAATACAACATTATTTATATCTGTACATTCAAGGAAACTGTGGGGGTCAGATGCATCGACATTTCGTTCTGTATACACGTGTACTAGAATGACAATAAAGTAGATCTGAATCTGAATCTGAATCTTATTGTGAGAGCTATACAAATAAATATGACTACTTGACTCGTGTCCCGCGAAGGATTCAGTGCCCCTTTCGGGCAGTGCAGCCCGAATTTCCGCGCTTGAAAAGGCGCGAGAGAAGCACTGGATCTATAGTGCGGCTCCTCCACCAAATGACACAAAGATTAAGAAAGAGCAATAAGAAGTGGATCATATTTATACCAAAAAAAAAGTCAGCGAGAGAGAGAAACCCTGACAGACAACATATGAAAATTCCGGTTTTCATCTAGCTCAGTCCCTCAAATCAAGTTTATTGGTCGAACTCTGGCTGTGTCGGGCTTAAATACATGCAGACAGACCCAGGTAAGGCTGGATTATTTTTTGAGGCCGGATTTTACCTCTAACGTGCAAAAAATATTACTTGTTATGGACCTTATGTTTTGGGACTAATGCATTCCTGATAAGCAATTGCTTTTCCCAGTAACAAGTTCTAGAAGGTGTTATTAATAATATTTTGTAACTTAACTGTCATTACAAAAATGTGCGTACTTAGTACTTAATAATTGGTCATGAATTAAACCTTATTTGACTACTTATTGTTCCTCCTTCACTTAAGATGTGACATACAAACATCAATACGCCAGCAAAGCCCAAGAAAAGTGGGCGTGTTTATATTTACCTACAAAAACAAAGAGTGCAACTGTAACTGTATTCAGAATACGATTTTCTCCTCACTGAGATATTCTCCCTACTAGGGCTGCACGATTAACAAAAATCTAATCAACATTGCTATGTGACGTAGTGCGATTGAGTTATGGACAGCAACGCAAACAAAACTCCCAAGTAGAGAGCGCTGTTTACTTAAATTTAACCCCTTAACCCTGTAAAATTCACATATCTTAATCCAAAGTAAGTTGAATGCTGTTGTTGAACCATTTGAAGAATCTGGACGATTTTGGTCTCTATTGAAAGGTAAGATTCTCAAGTTCTGTCCCCGACTGAAATAATCACTGCATGTGCTACTCACATTCAGTAATCCAAGTTAGAACACACAAAAATAGTAGGTTTTTATTCTTGTCAGATTTTTTTAATTTGCAATCACATGCGTGGGCATTTTAGCTGGAAAACAGCTGTGACAATACCATGAAACCTTACCTGTTCCCAGTTCAAAGTTGATCATCATCTGAAAAACTAAACATAAGTATTTTATATATTTTCTAAGGGTATATGTGACTGGTGACATCATACAGACACGGCTTCTCAACAGTCTAATGGCTCTGTCACTAGTATCAACCCATGACTAAATAAGTGGGATTAAAAAAAATGACCCCATGGGTTGTCCATCCATCTATTATCTACACCACTTATCCTCAGTAGGGTCGCGGGGGTGCTGTAGCCCATCCCAGCTATCCTCGGGCAGTGGGCAAGGGACACCCTGAACTGGCTGCCAGCCAATCGCAGGGCACACAGAGACAGACAATTCGCTCGCTCATTCACAGTTAGGGGCAATTTGGACTGGCCAATTAACCTGACATGCATGCTTTTGGAATGCCTGGGGGAAACCCACGCAAACACGGGGAGAACATGCAAACTCCACACAGGAGGTTCGATCTCATGACCTCAGAACTGTGCCGCATGCGCGCCAACCACTGCGCCGCCATGCTGACCCACGGGTTGTTACTCTTCAAAATCTTTAAAATAAAACACAGTGGTCATATTCCAGGCATTCCTCATAGAAGTGTTCATGACGTGATACCTTTAATATTTTACAAATTACACACTTCACTCATGGAAGAATGCGTTTACCCAAAAAAAAATACCAAAACTAGCACAGATAATGCCCCTTTCTTTAAAAATAGAAAATCGCAACACTGATCTGAGAAATCTTGGGTTTTTTTCTCAAAATCGTGCAGCCCTACTCCTTACCACATATACTCACATCTAAGCTGTATTTACAACAATAACAAAAACCTAATTATTTTTTTTAAATGATGTCATTTGCAACTTTAACTTATTACCCGTTTTCAGTAACGCGCCCAACACTGGTCAGAAGCACAGTGGCGAAGGCTATGCTTACCTGGCAGCATCACATGATATCTGCGATGCGGCTGTCATGGTGGCTTCTTGCCTCAATTTTGCCTCCTGGAACACAAGATTTTGTTGTAAACCAGGCCAGTTTGGTTCGCAATCTCTTCTTTGTGTGCGTATATGTGAAGAGGAAGCGTACCTCAACTTTGGCTACCAGGTTCTGCAAATTGACCTCCACAAAATCCAGACGAGACATTTGGCTCTGCAGCCAAATTATTTCCTGAAGAAACAAGTAAGTGTAATAAAAACAAAATGTTAGTAAACATACCAGCAGAACCAGATACAAAAACTGACATGTTTTAATGCCTTACAATTCTTTAAACCCTAGTATGTTCAAAGTGAAATTGCTGTACGGCAGTGAATAGAAACCTACAGTTATCAGAGCCAATACTTTAGGAACCCCTGATACACTAGATAAAATCAATAAAATGACAAAATAGTATCCAATATAGTATTACTACTAAGAGTTTATGTTTAAATAGGATGTAAAGGAAAAATAAATATTTTATATTTCTTTAGCGTGACATGACATGGCCTGGTAAGGTAACAGGTGGATAAAGTAAGAAGCAGACAGAGGATTCATATTAAAAGAGATTGTTGTGATGGTTGTCATGCCCTTTTAATGATTCACTGGCTGTAATTGACTATTTGTAATAATAGCCTCGATCTTGGCTTGTTTATGGCCAAGCAACTTGGCAAAGGGTAGCGGTCTGTGTGCCTTCTTAGCATTTCTTGATCATTGCAAGCTTCGTTTTCATGGTTATCATGTTTTTGCTGCTCCCTTTAGCCTCAATGTGAGCCTTGGGACCCGTTACCAATAATAATAGTGTGGAAGCAAACCCTGACCTGGTTGAACTTGCCTAATACACACTTGAGGAAGTGGTAAGGGGGATCCGTGAACAATTATTTGATTTAGTTCATATGATGATAGTTTTTTATAACCACTAATTAGGAACACCAAATTTTAAAACAAAGCAGAATGACTACCTGCTTCCAACTCTCCTTGTTATCATCCATCCTTCTTCTCAGCAGGGCCAAGTGGTGGTCCGCAAGTCTTCTGCTCTTGCTGTTACGTGTGATATCCGTGAGTGCCCGGAGCATCTCGCCATGTCTCCGTTCCACCCTCTCAGTGCTGGCTTCTACACGTTCCCATAGCGATGGCAGGTTGCGCTCCAGATGAGCATGTCTCACAGACTCTGGCTGCAAAGGGTTAAAAAAGTACTCCATTAAATTACTGGTGCAAAATGGGAGAACTCCAAGAAACTTTCTTCGCAAAAAAGCATGCCATTGTTCAGTACATTTACTTTCTTCCTGTCCTCGGTTGAACTAACATTCATTCATGCTATTAGGTGGCAGCAGATTATTTATCAAGATATTCTATTTTTATATACTACTTGTCTCTTCATAAGAAAGTAGAGGGAAATATATTTAACAAGGATAATAGCCCTGCATTGCAGGGCATTCTACTTGGGCAAAGTTGTCAGACCGGAAGTTTCACCTAGACCTCAAGGAACCAAGAAACTGCATATTCTCTTAACTATTTACTGGATTCCGGAAAGATTGAATACACAGCTGTGAAGGTTTTATTTTCGCATGACGGGGAAGAGGTTTTTATCCATGTTAGTGCTGAAACTTATACCGTCTTAGCCGCCCACCCACACAGCTGGCGCGACTCTGCCTCTTTAATGTGCCTATATGATACTTATGTGGTTCATACTGGATAATATGTGCTAGAGTGCTTTAGTACATGAAATACACCAAGCAAGAAAGGTCATAGCAGGAGTCTCTAACCTTTCTCAAGCTGAGAGCTACTTTTTGTTACTTAATAGCGCAAAGGGCACCTAGTTTGATTTGGATTATTGAAATAACTTTTACTACTTACTATGTTGTTACTAGATCAGGCGTTGGCAACCTAAGACGCGCGTGCCACTCCTGGCATGCGAGGGGTTAACCAGTGGCATGCAAGCGCACGGCAAAATGATCTTTTTTTTTTTTAAATGCGCATTTTTAACTGAAATTGAGTCATTTTCAGTTGCGCGTCGTGTTGTTTAAAAGCTTTACGGTAGTGCCCCTCCTCCTCTGCTCAGGCTGTGAGTGGTTCAGAGGAGAGGAGGAGATCGATGTTTCAACTCACAGAAACACGGACGCGCGATAAACGAATGAATCATGAACGCAAAAAAAATAGTCTTTTCCAGCCAGCGTGGACAGATGACTGGGGCTTTGTGCAAAAAAAAAAAAAAAAAAAACCTGCTGTTTGTGCATTATGCCTCGAGAGCGTTGTACCTCGCACGTCAAGTACTAAACGTCATTACGAGACGAAACATGAACATGAATTCAAGCATGAGTCTGACATGGCGCAGACGTTAAAACGCGCTGTGTCCAGGTACAGCAAACAAACACAGACCCTGAATACCGTTGTCACTGCTAAAAACACAAGCTATCACATTGCTCACTGCATAGCAAAGCACGGAAAAACATTTACTGATGGCGAATATATTGAATGTGTGTGTCTATCACATTGCTCACTGCATAGCAAAGCACGGAAAAACATTTACTGATGGCGAATATATTGAATGTGTGTGTCTATCACATTGCTCACTGCATAGCAAAGCACGGAAAAACATTTACTGATGGTGAATATATTGAATGTGTGTGTGTGTGTGTGTGTTTCAAGTTTTGATATTTTCTGCAATAAGATTTCTTGGATGAATGGTATGGTAGCAGTCCATATGACTTGTTTTTTTGATTGTAGTTCAGTGTTGATGAAGAATGGTTGAGTGTTGTGGTAAAAAGTTGATGTTGCCCACATGTTGTTCAGCGAACGAGAGAGATAGAAAGGGAGAGGAAGAGAGACAGAATGAGAGGAAGAGAAAGAGAGGAGAGAAAAGGGCGACCGAGAGACAGAGAGAGAAAGGGAGTTTTTAAATTGAGACTTAAGACACACTTCTATTCCAAAAGCTTATGATTGATGCCCACCTCATAGTCTTTTTCCGATTGCCTGCTTGGCTGATGCGAAGGAGAAGGACGATTTGAGATGAGTCAGCGGACCAGCGTCTGACCTAAAGCATGTCAACCCCTGCATTTACCAGCTGGCAGAGATGGGAAGCTGCGTCGCGGCCGTCATAGACTTTCTGGACTAGTTTACAGGCGTCATGCTTTTTCCGGACATTTTCAAAATCTTACCTGGTGTTTACTATACTGTGTACAGTAATGCTAATTCTGATTCACCCTGGTCAAGCCTGGAAGGGGGATTACCACATGTGAGGTCCTTTCTCAAGGTTTCTCTTTTTCCCTCACACTGAGGTTTTTGAGTTGTTCCTTGCCCGCATGCTGGTTTAAGATCAGGTAATTGTGCAATTTTGTAATTGTAATCCTGTGCAGTCCTTTGAGACATTTTTGTGATTAAGGGCTATATAATTAAATGTGACTTGACTTGTCATTCATTTTTTAGTTTATTACTGAACAAGAATAGTGGAAGATAAATTGGTCAATTATATGATTTCAATTTATATCCATGTTGAATATTTGGACTTGTGTAAAATTACAGCTCTGTTGGATATTAAAAAATGTTGTGCGAGTCATTAATCTTGGTGTGGCACACTGATTTACAAGAAAATTTGAAAGTGGCACTCCACACCAAAACGGTTGCTGACCCCTGTACTAGATTAATTATTGGAAGTCGAAAGAGAAGAAAACACGAAAGACACTAAGGGAAAAATTTAAAAACAACGAGAGAGAGATAGAAAGGGAGAGGAAGAGCGACAAAATGAGAGGAAGAGAAAGAGAGGATAGAAAAGGGCGACCGAGAGACAGAGAGAGAAAGGGAGAAAGAACCAGAGCAAGAGCACAGGAAAGAGGAGAGAACAAGAGAAAGAACAAGAGGAAGAGCTAAAGAAAGAGAAAAAGACAGTAAGGCAGGGAGAGACAAGAAAACAGTAAAAGAGAAGGAAAACAAGAGAGAAGTATGGTTAAATTGACTCAGTAGACCACGTATTTTTTTTTAAGAAACCTCAATAGCTAGATAATATGAGATTATTCATTTAGTTTGATGAAGCGGTTTAAGATCGCACGACAAAAAAATTAAGCCTGTTAATACCGTGTTACTGTGTCCCGTTTCCTCGAGTATTATTAAAACTATATATATCTTGTGTTTCAACATGGGTACATGCAGTCTATAGTCAGGTGAGGGTTCTGTTGTGAAGGATTTTATACATTTGACTATAAAGGATTGTATATGATTGAATACAAGTTACATTTATTGAGTTTAGTGCTGTAGTTATTTACCGACTGTGCCTTTGTTCGATGAGCAGTGAAAGTTCAGGGCACAGGCATGAGTGATGGAAGATGTTGTTTACAGAACGGGACGTACTGCTGATAAAATAATCAGCACATCCAGACAAAGGGCGGCAGGCGTTGTTTTGAGAACAAGGCCTTGATGACGTAGAAACGCTTGGTGTTTTGAGTGTTCCAGACATCGCGGCACTCTTCTCAGAGATGTTGGAGCCCAGGGGGCCTTGTTGGTGCGCCCATGGGAGGAGTCGGCACACCATTGTGCGGGGAGAAGATGGCCAGTGAGGAGAGAACTAAAGGACTTCAGAAGAAGGCTTCCCAGAGACTCCAACGACACTATTTCGGCCGTTTTCGACGGAGTACACCTAGTTAATTTGTTAATGAAATTAAATCTGCCCCCGTGTGGAAATGTCGGCTTTCCTGTTCATCTTTTCCATCAAGAAATGAGTGGCATAAATTGTTGTGTGAATGTAAGTTGTGTTTGGTTAATAGAGTCAGATAACCAATTCGAACAATTTGGTAAACGGTACATTTTGATATTAATTCCCAACAGTAGGTACAAACTGTTTTACCTTTAGAAATTGTACTGTAAAAATGTTATTTATTTACAAAATATATAAATGTATATATTGGGTGTGGCTTAAAGTCAAGTGCAGCTTATCGTCCGTAAATGATTGTATTTCAAAAGGTAAAAGTCTCAAGATAACGTCACCTTTTCTGAGGCCTCTACAGCTTGCTTCTCCAAAGAAGAAGCCAGATTATCAACCAAGGACAAAGCAGGACCATCGGATTTTAAAGTAGTCCACTCGAGGACACTTAAAGCTGGGAAGCCATCCAGGCCAAGCATACACAAACCTAAGGAAACAACAAGATGATACATTTCCGTTTTGAAGAAATTAATGTTTGAGTAAAAACATACTGAATGGGACCAGAAGAACCAAGAAGAGTGCAATGGGAGACCTGGATGGGGTTTAAAACAGTATGAGTTTATGACTATATCATATTAAAAAATTCCTGCAAAATCATTCTTGAGCATAATTACCGGGTCAGCAGAGGTTTTTCATTTTGTTTCCTGATCCACTTAAGCACATCACCCAGCTTGGGAGACGCATCTAAACACACATTTGATAAAACATTAAAATGACACAAAGCAAATGTATCATCTGAGAGTTAACAGTTCTCATGAGAGAAGAATCCATCTACCAGGGAGTTAAGAAGTTTCACAATGGTAAATGGTCTGCATTTATATAGCGCTTTTCAAGTCAATGAAGACCTCCCAAAGCATTTTACAATGTGCTTCACATTTACCCATTCAAACACACACTCACCCACCAATAGGGAGTCAGCCATGCAAGGCGCCTACCTGCTTATTGGAGGCATTAGGGATTCAGTGTCTAGCCCAAGGACACTTCGATATATAACACGGAGGAGCCCGGGAATCTAACCTGCGACCTCTTTATCCCAAGACTATGGAATTACAAAATTAGCAAGCAAATAATTTAAAGGAAACCGTTCACGTATAAGAAATTCTACAACAGGGCTATCATACTCATTTTAGCTCGGGGCAACATGGTAGAACAGGGCACAGCCATTTTAGTCATTAGGTGACCAAACCCCCCAATTCCAACCCTTAATGCTGAGCGCCAAGCAGGGAGGCAATGAGTACCAATGTTGTAAGTCTTAGGTATGACTTGGCCGAGGCTTGAACCAGCGACCTCCTCCCAGTCTCAAAGCGGGCGCCCTACCATCTAGGATACCAAGCTGGTCGATGCAGCCGCAGCCAAACAGGGCGCAGCCATTTTAGACCCAACTGCTGTGTTGGGAGTCATTAGGTGACCAAACCCCCCAATTCCAACCCTTAATGCCCAGGGATGCAATGAGTGCCAATGTTGTAAGTCTTAGGTCGGACAAGTAAATTAATGGCATTAATAAGTGTGCCTACTGGGGGTCTTTTAGGAGGCTTATTAAATTATGATTCAAGGATGCAATATTTAGTTATAAAACAATTGAGGGTATTTCTTTCAATCAATATTTTTTCTTTACCAGGAATTAATCTATTATGGTGTTTATCAAGTGTGCATTTATAAAAAAAAAAGGAAAAAAGAAGAAAAACAACAATTGAATTATTTTCCACTAAAGTTTAACTCAGGGAAACCCAAGCAGACCGATAATTCATAAAAATATCATAAACACTAAATAAATAATTTTAAGGCACAGTGTTTAAAATTTACTGCCTTCTAGTGGTGCAAAAACTTAAGTAAAAAACAAAAACATTGATTTGAGTAATAGGCAAAATACATGAACTATCATACCAATGTTAATTTTTACATATGTATTAAAAAAACAGGTCAAAAAATGTGTATTTCTTTTAATTGGTAGAATCTCTACCTAGAATTTGCTGCCAATTTTGTCTGGCATCTTGCTGATACTCTGTTCTGTGGCATTGGTTTTTATTAGCATTAAACAATACAGTTGCTTCCAGTGGGCAAAAAATACACATTGGGGCTTAAATTATTTTAAAGTCTGCTTTTTATTTTTACGAAAATATTTAACCAAATCTTTGTGTGCCCTGTGACTGGCTGGCAACCAGTTCAGGGTGTCCCCAGACCACTGACCAAAGATCGCTGGGATGGGCTCCAGCACCCCCGTGACCCTACTGAGGTTTAGCGGCACAGAAAATGGGTTGATAGATATTTAAACAAAATATGCCAACTTTGTTGGTAGATTTAATGTTATTCTAGAAAGGAGCTAAAGCTCCTTTAAACGTCTGCATTTTGTGTTTTTTGTAGTGCCTTAAACAGCGCGTCTGTGATTTTGATTTCGAGTAAAATAATGTCGGGATGGGTTTTCTCACTGTACTCTGGTCTGGATTAATGAGGGTCAGCCAATACAGCTACACTGGGTGTTTTTCGAGTGGCTACGGGGACATATTTAAAACAACAAGTCATTGTCGCGATCTTGCTCATTTTTCTCTAGCGCTTCTCTCAGCAGTGACTGAGGGGGCACATTTGTCCCACAGGCCATGAGTTTGACACACGTGTTCTACAATCTACTAAGTGATCAAAAAAGGAGGACAGCACTCAATGTCAGTGACAAAAACAAAAACTTAATCAGTGTACACATGTCCACATTCAGAAAGACACAAGCGATAGAAACCAGACAGCAAGCAATTTCAGAGAACCAACTACTTTTTGTTCTACAAGAATTGATGACCTTTAATGTGAGAGGATGACAACAATGTCCTGGTCTCAGTCCAACAAGATGAAGTCATCCAACTAACACCACACTGGAGGAAAAAACGCTTCTTATAGGGGGTACAATTTACATGCAGGCACAGCATTCAGTACATCAGCTCAATCTAATCTCTTAACCTTGAGGTAATTGTGCCCAGTTTGGATATGCATTGAATATATTCTAGATTTCATCAGGAATGACCGCAAAATTTTGAGGACATAACAAAAATTTACAACTTTGGATCTCATAAATGTGTAAGTTGGTATATAATTTTAAATAGGCAATTTAATATGAAACTATTTTAAGTTTCTAACCGTTTTAGACATCATATATACCAAAATCACTCCAAACTACGATGGGTCTATGAGAGGAAGGTGTAATAAGAGTCTGTAGTCTTTACGACTTCTTGTGATTAAGGGTTATACAATAAACATGACTTGACAAGGGCATACTTGGCCAGGGCCCGCCAAGCTTTTTAATACGGCCTGCCCAATGAAAATGGTAAAAATATAGTTAATATGTTAATTTCAAACTACTAATAATAGACAAATGTTTTTTTTTTTTGGTGGCTGTCCCCAGTGTCCCTTCGTGACCTGCCCCACCTTTTCCATACTGCGCTCAAGGCCAACATTCAAATAATTGGATATATTTTTCTGTACTTGCTCATTTTTATTGTGTATAGTGATGCAATGCTTATTGTACAATGTGATACTCAAAATGTCTAACCAGATAGTTATTCCCCAGTGATTTAGAATGTAAAATCAGTATTACTGAACCCTGCCCCAAAACAATGCAGCGGTCTGGCTCATCTCTGAAGAGCGGAATGACTCAAAGGCAACCAGATGTTGAAGGTCCTGTATCTGAGTCAGATAAGGAGGCTCTGTACTTGCCCTGGACACACCATTCTCTACACAGGCCTCTTTTCAGTCATATTCAGTAAACAATTTAAAATTTCCCCTAAAAAAAAACCCACAACATTCTGGAGAGCCACTT